>NW_027187316.1:491314-529234 GCF_028583685.1 Petaurus breviceps papuanus
ACTGAGATTGTTGTCAATAGTTGTATTTTTATTATATAAAATTCATTATTTATACTTATATGCAGTAAAGTTGATCATTCTCCAGAGGGTACATGTGCTTTATTGTTGGACTTATACTAGTTTGGCATATTCATTGATGAACTCTTTTTTAAAAAATTAAAAAAATTCTTTTGGTCTTTATATTAATTTGTTTGTTTATTTTTAGTTGACAAGATTCAGTTCCACAGTTCCTTGAGTTTCAAATTTTCTCCTCATCTCTCCCCTATCCCCCACCCCCATGGTGGCATACAATCAAGTATAGGATCTGCAAATACTTTCACATTAGACATTAGTCAGGTTATAAAGAAGGATTGAATCAGATGGAATGAACAATGGGAAAGAGGTAAAAAAAAAAACAAGAAAAAGAAAAAGAGCAGGTAGTTTGCTTCAATCTGGATTCAAACAAAGTTCTTTCTCTGGATGTAGACATCTCTCTCCATCATGATTCTTTTGGGGTTGACTTGTAACCCTACATTGCTGAGAAGAGTCCATTCTATCAAAGCTGGTCATCACACATACCTTGTGTCTGTAATTGTGTACAAATTTCTCCTGGTTCTACTCTTCTCACTCAGCATCAGTTCGTATAAGCCTCTCCAGGGAAATATGAAGTCCATCTGCTCCTCGTTTCTTATAGCACAATAGTATTCCATAACATGCATATACCACAACTTGTTCAGCCATTCCCCAATTGATGGGCACCCCTTAATTTCTAATTCTTTGCTACCACAAAAAGAACTGCTATAAATATTTTTGTACATATGGGTCTATCTCCAACTTCTATGATCTCTTTGGGATATAACCCTAGAAGTGGTATTGCTGGGTCAAATGGTATGAAAGTATTTATAGCCCTTTGGGCATAATTTCAGATTGCTCTCCAGAATGGTTGGATCAGTTCACAACTCCACCAGCAAAGCATTAGTGTTCCAATTTGTCCACATCCTTTCTAGCATTTGCCATTTTCCTGTTTTGTCATCTTAACCAATCTGACTGCTGAGATGTGGTATCTCATAACTGTTTTGATTTGCATTTCTCTAATCAATAGAAATTTAGAGGGGGCAGCCAGGTAGTACAGCGAGTAAGAGTACTGGCCCCAGTGTCGGGATGACCTGGAGATTGAATTTGGGCTCAGACACTTAGCACCCACCTAGAAACACCTGTCCGTGTAACCTTGAGCAAGTTACTTAACTCTGATTGCTTTAATAAAAAAATAGTGATTTAGAGCATTTTTTCATATGCTTATAGATATCTTTAATTTCTTCCTCTGAAAACTGCCTGTTCATATCCTTTGACCATTTATCAATTGGGGAATGACTTGTATTCTTATAGATTTGACTCAATTCTCTATATTTTAGAAATGAGTCCTTTATCAGAGACATAGGTTGTAAAAATTCTTTCCCAATTTTCCACTTTCCTCCTAATCTTGGTTATATTGGCTTTGTTTGTATAGAAGTTTTTCAATTTAATGTAATCAAAATTACCATTTTACATTTTATAATGCTCTCTAATTCTTGTTTTGTCATAAAGTCTTCCTCTCTCCATAAATCTGACAGGTAAACAATTCCTTGCATTACCAGATTGCTTATAGTACCAGCCTTTATACCTAGATCATGCACCCATTTAAACTTGATTTTGGTATATGGTGTTAGATAGTGGTCTATGCCTAGTTTCTGCCATACTATATTCCAGTTTTCCCAACAGTTTTTGCCAAATAGTGACTTCTTATCCCCAAAATTGGGGTCTTTGGGTTTACCAAACAGTAGATTACTACAGTCATTGAGTGCAGAGTCTTGCATACCCAATCTATTCCATTGATCCACTACTCTATTCCTCAGCCAGTACCAAGTAGTTTTGAGGACTGCTGATTTATAATACAGATTAAAATCTGGTATAGCTAGTCTACCTTCCCTAGCATTTCTCTTGATTAATCCCCTTGATATTCTGGACCTTTTATTCTTCCAAATGAATTTTGTTATTATTTTTTCTAGCTCTATAAAGTAGGTTTTTTGGTAAATTGATTGGTATGACACTAAATACATAATTTAATTTAGGTAAAATTGTCATTTTTATTATATTAGCTCAACCCAGACACAAGCAATGCATCTTTTTCCAATTAGTTAGATCTGACTTCATTTGTGTGAAAAGTGTTTTGTAGGTGTGTTCATATAGGTCCTGGGTTTGTTTTAGCAGGTAAATTCCCAAATATTTTATAATGTCTACAGTATCTTTAAATGGGATTTCTCTTTCTATTTCTTGCTGTTGAATGTCATTATAAACATGCAGGAATGCTGAGGATTTATGTGGATTTATTTTATATCCTGCAACTTTACCAAATTTATTTATTGTTTCAAGTGTTTTTTTTTTTACTTGATTCTCTAGGATTCTTTAAGTATATCATCATATCATCTGAAAAGAGTGATAGCTTGGTCTCTTCTTTGCCTAATTTGATTCCTTTGATTTCTTTTTCTTCTCTAATTGCTACTGCTAACATTTCTAGTACCAGATTGAATAAGAGGGGTGAGAGTGGACACTCTTGTTTCACCCCTGATATTTTTGGAAATGCTTCTAGCTTCTCCCCATTACACATAATACTTGCTGATGACTTTAAATAGATGCTACCTATTATTTTAAGGAAGGCTCCATTTATTCCTATACTTTCTAATGTTTTTAATAGGAATGAATGTTGTATTTTGTTAAAAGCCTTTTCTGCATCCATTGAGATAATCATGTGGTTTCTGCTAGTTTTATTGTTGATATGATCAATTATACTGATGGTTTTCCTAATATTGAACCATCCTTGCATTCCTGGAATAAATCCTACCTGATCAAATTATATTATTCTTGTGAGAAGTTGCTGTAGTCTTTTTGCTAATATTTTATTTTAAATTTTTGCATTTATATTCAGGAGGGAAATTGGTCTATAATTTTCCTTCTCTGTTTTTTCTCTTCCTGATTTAGGTATCAGTACCCTATTTGTGTCATAAAAAGAATTTGGTAGGACTCCTTCTTCACTAATTTTCCTAATGGTTTGTAGAGTATTGGAATCAATTGTTCTTTAAATGTTTGATAGAATTCACTAGTAAATCCATCTGGGCCTGGAGATTTTTTTCCTAGGGAGTTCACTGATGACTTGTTTGATTTCTTTTTCTAAGATGGGGTTATTTAAGTAATTTACTTCCTCTTCAGTTAATCTGGGCAACTTATATTTTTGTAAATATTCATCCATTTCACTAAGATTGTCAAATTTATGTGCATACAGTTGGGAAAAATAATTCCTAATTATTGTTTTGATTTCCTCTTCTTTGTAGGTAGATCCACCCTTTTCATTTTTGATACTCATAATTTAGTTTTCTTCTTTCTTTTTTTTATCATATTGACTAAGGGTCTACCAATTTTTTTTGCTTTTTTTCATAAAAGCAGCTCTTAGTTTTACTTATTAATTCAATAGTTTTTTTTTTAATTTCAATTTTATTAATCTGTCCTTTGGTTTTCAGTTTCTAATTTAGTATAAAAAATTGGGGATTTTGAATTTGTTCTTTTTCTAGCTTTTTCAACTCCATGTCCAATTCATTGACCTCCATTTTCTTTAATTTATTCATGTATGCACTCAGGGATATAAAACTTCCCCTAAGAACTGCCTTTGCTGCATCCCACAAATTTTGGTATGTTGTCTCATTATTGTCATTCTCTTGAATGAAATTACTGATTGTTTTTATAATTTCTTGTTTGACCTACTCATTCTTTAGGATTAAATTGTTTAATTTCCAATTAGTTTTAAAGTCTATCTTTCCATGGCCCTTTATTGCATATAATTTTTATTGCATCATGATCTGGAAAGGATGCATTTCATATTTCTGCATTTCTGTACTGAATTGTGAGGTTTTTATGCCCCAGCACATGGTCAATTTTTGAGTATGTGCCATGAACCACTAAGAAGAATGTATATTCCTTTTTTTTCCCCATTCAGTTTTCTTCAGAGATCTATCATATCTAGACCCTCCAAAATTCTATTCACCTCCTTCACTTCTTTCTTGTTTATTTTAAGGTTAGATTTATCAAGTTCAGAGAGGGGGAGATTGAGGTCCCCCACTAGTATAGTTTTGCTATCTATTTCTTCCTCTAATTCCTTTAACTTCTCCTCTAGGAATTTTGATGCTATACCAGTTGGTACATATATGTTGAATAATGACATTGCTTCATTCTCTATGATGCCTTTTAGCAGGATATATTTTCCTTCCTTATCTCTTTTAATTAGATCTATTTTTGCTTTTGCTTTATCTGAGATAATAATTGTTACCCCTGCTTTTTTTTTACCTTTACCCTGCAGGTATCCCTTTTTTTCAAATGTGTTTCTTGTAGACAGCATATTGTAGGATTATGGTTTTTAATCCATTCTGCTATCCTCCTGTTTTATGGGAGAGTTCATCCCATTCACATTCACAGTAATGATTACTATCTGTGACTTTCCTTCCCCTTTTTGTTTTTGTTTCTTCCTTCTCCCTTTCCCTCCTTAAGGGTTTTCCTTTTGACCACCACCTTCTTCAGTGTTCCCTCCCTGTGACCCCCTTCTTTAGCTACCCTATCCCATTACTGCTATTTCTCTCCCTTCTAATCCCCCCCTTCTTATTCCCCCTTACCCTTCTACTGCCTATAGGACACAATATATTTTTATACTTATCAGAGTATGTTATTCCCCCTTTGACCCCAAACCAATGACAGTAAATTTCATACAGTGCTCCTCTCCCTCCCTCCTTTCCCTCTATTTAATGAGTTTTTGTGTCTTTTAATGTTAGAATGTTAAACTTATCTGATTATGTTGATCCCTCTTTGAACCAGTTAGAATAATATTGAAATGATGTTCCTCTCCCTCTTTCCTTCCCCTCTACTACAGTATGTTTTTATGCCTCTTAGTATGCCATAATTTACCTTTTTCTGTCTCATCCTTTACTTTTATCCCATTATAGTCCCTTTGAACCCCTTAATAAGGTTTATTTTTATATCATCAGATTAGTTCATTTATACCCACACCCTCTATCAATGTATATCTCTTTTAAAGGTCATAATAATAATATAAATTTCAATATTGACAGTTATCAGCTTCTCATATAGGGATGTAAACAGTTTGCTCTTCTTGCATCCCAAGTTATGTGCATGTGTGCACTAGTTTGCATGTGTGTATGTGTGAGTATGTGTTTTCTTTGTTTACCTTTTTATGTCTTTCTTGAGTCTTGTAATTGGAGATCAAATTTTCTGTTGAGCTCTGGCTTTTTCATCAGGAAAGTCTGGAAGTCCCTTATCTCATTAAATGACCATCTCTTTGGTCATTTATGAAAGATTATGCTCAGTTTTGCCAGGTAGTTAATCCTTGGTTTCAGTCCTAGCTCTTTTGCCTTACAACATATCAAATTCCAATCCCTCCGATCTTTTTATGTAGAAGCTTCTAAGTCCTGTGTAATACTGACTGTAGTTCCATGATATTTGAATTGTTTCTTTTTGGCTGCTTGCAATATTTTCTTCTTAATCTTGTATTTCTGGAATTTGGCTATTATATTTCTTGGAGTTTTCAATTTGGGATCTCTTTCAATAACTATTTTACCTTCTGATTCTAGGACTTCAGGACAGTTTTCTTTAACAATCTCTTGGAGGATGCTGTCTAGGCTGTTTTTATTCATCATGGATTTCTGATAGACTCTTAAGATTCTTAAATTATCTATCCTGGATCTATTCTCCATGTCAGTTGTTTTTCCAGTGAGATATTTTACACTTTCTTCCAATTTTTCAATCTTCATGTTTTGTTTGATTGACTTTTGGTGCATCATAGAGTCCTGAGATTCAATTTGACTGATGCTAATTTTTAGTGAATTATTTTCTTTGGTTAGTTTTTAAAGGTCCTTTTTAAGGGAGGTATTTTCTCCAATTAGTTCACAAATTTTACTTTTTAAGCATTTGTTTTCTTCCATGAGATTTTTTTCCAATTTGGTCACTGTCGATTTAAATTTATCTTCTACCTCCCTAATTTGGCTTTTAAAATCTTTCTTGAGCTCGTCTAAGAATGATTTTTGGGCTTGAGACCAGTTCATATTTCCATTTGTGTTCTCAGGTCCATGGTGTCTCCTGAAAGTGATTCTTCTTGTTCAGAATAATAGGATTCTATCGTCTTTGGTCTTGCCTTTGCAAGTTGCTTCCAGCCCATTGCAATTGCCTATTTCCTGTCCTTTACAATGTATTTCTGCTCCTGGGGAACAGAGAGCTCTGACCTGAGCTTCTCAGGCTGGGAGCTAGGTGCCTGGTCGTTGGTTTGTATTCTGTAGCCTCTGGGTGTCTAGATTTAGGCCCAGGCCAGGACTCTCAGTGTTTTCCCTGAATTACTCTGAGGCTCACAGAGTAATATATGGGGGAGGGGTGGTTTGGGGGCTTCAGATTTCTGTCTCTATGTCCCTGGGCTACAGCTCAGGCAGGCTTTTGTTGGTCAGGTGAGGTAGTGCTTGTTGGGATGCCTCCCACTTTTCTTTTCAGACTCCTTACTGCCTCAGTTATACCCTTTCTCCATGACTCCTAAGCCTGAGACTATTTCTACTATTTCAGAATTTTACTCTGGGTGGGACATTTATCTCTGGGTTCTCTTGATCAGGGAGGGAGAATCAGAGCAGCCAGAGTTTACTTTGCCATCCTGGCCCCTGGAAAATGAGGCAGGTGATTTTTAAACTTCCAGACTGTGGGCTGATAGACCCAGGAGAAGCTGCTGATTCTGCTGTGGGCCCTGAGCTTTCTTTTACCCAGCTCTGAGGGATCCTCCTGGCCCGTGGTGAGATGGGCCCTGTGTTTTCTCTTACCTAGCTTCAACAGATCCTCCTGTCCCATGGTGAGAAGTCTATGAATCGCCCTTGGGGTGAGTGAGTCTGCTGGCTGGGGCTCCTTCTCACTTTGCTGTAGTCCACTCTCTAGTCCAGGCTGGTGCAGCCCCCATGTGCTCCATGCTTCCACTGCCCCTACTCATGTGGGCACTTTCCTGGGCTGGATTCTGTCATGATCTGTCTCCCAGTGGATTCTGACAATCCAAAATCCATTCAGATTCACTTTTTAAAGTTTAGTGATGGGATTCACGGAGGAGATTAGAAAAGTTACTGCTTCTGTTCCACCATCTTGGCTCCACCCCCCATTGATGAACTCTTAATTCCTATATTGTGGTATAATGACAATCTAGTACAAAATTATGCAGTTATAATGTGGGATTCACCTTCAAAGACACGACAACAGCAAAAGATACCAGAAGCCCTGGCCCCTTAACAAATTTGGGGGTATGATAATTCTAGAGCTCATGGAAGTTGGGGGTTTCTCTTTTCTCTAAGGATTGTTAATAGAACTCCACTTAGACTGGACACTTTCACTTCATTGCACATTAATTTAAAATTTCACTAATTACTGCACTAGAATGCATTCATCTATGAATTTCAACCATCCCTACCTTATGAATTCTCATTCTTGTGTAAAAAATTCTGAAATTTCCACTACTAGTGTATTTTCACACAGTTAGTAAATATCAGAGGCAAGATTTGAACCTAGATCTTTTGCCTCCAAATGCAGAATTTTTACTCTTATGTCACACTGCCTTTCAATGTTCCATTACTCTGGGGAGGGGAAAAGAGGATTTAAGGAGGATCTGATAAATATTTTCAAATACTGGAAGAATTACTAGAGACTTTTTATTGCTACAGAGAACAGAGCTAACATCAATGGGAGGAAGTTATAGGGAGATAGATTTTTGTTTCAATACAAAATGGAATTTTCAAAGAATTTGAACTCTCCAATAATGGAATAGACTGACTTGCAATATAGTAACCTCAATTTCACTGGAATTATTTGAAAAAGCCTAGATTACCATTTATAATGTAGAAAGGATAACTTCATTGGGTAGGAAATCTCTAAGTTTTTTTTTTCTTAAAGCTAAGATTTGACTGCTTGGAGCTTATTCAAGGAAAAATCACTGTTACTTTTCAAATACTCGCTGAACATGAAACCCTGTGATCTTTTTTCCAGTCATAAGGGAGTAATTATCCCTTCCCTTATTGGTAATTTGCTCTTTGAAACTAGACCTGATGTTCTTTTGAATTCACACTAAATCATTCCTCGGATTTATCACATTCACAAACTTGAGTAGGATGTGTGGCATTGTAACCACAGAAGATGTTAAGAAGTTTCAGTGAAGAGTGCTCAGTAGAGAAAGCAGTACTGATTGCAGAGGTAAAGCTCTTCTTTTTAATTTGACTTTCTAATCTTTTATGGAAAGAAGCACTCATTTGAGAATGGTAGAAACAGGGATTAGAGCTGAAGCAGTCCTTAGAGATGAGAGTCCAACCTCCTTGTTTTTATAGATGAGAAAGCCAAAACCCAGAGAGATATAATTATTTAGGCAGCAAAAATGGAGACTTGAAGTCAGGTCATGTAATGTCAGGAACAGTGCTTTTTACTACTACATTGCCAAAATGTCATAGAGATGGTGTGCTCCTAGAGAGCAGTAATTAAACCTGACTACTCCTTATCACTCCCACCCTCCTCTTTATGTATCCCCCCCCCCAACAGGGACATTCTCTCACTTGCACAATGTATACCTTGACAGAGTATTCTGTTGCCTCACAGGATAATATCTGATAAATGAAACAAACAACAAAAAAAGCCTTCATCCTTTCTCCAAAGTAGCCAGTCTGCATGGTATGAGGGAATCTTTCCTGACTCATATGCCAGGGCAGATAGTCAAGCATATTTAATATGATTCTTAAAGGGGAAATAGTACCACTCAGGAACAGGAGACTTCACACCAGATCAAAGCACTGACTTTATCAAAGGATTTTTAAAAATTGGATAAATGAATTAATTGGTATAGTCAATAAACGTTTACTAAGTGCTTACTCTATACACAAGGCACTGTGTTAAGCCCTGAAGATACAAATGAAGAAAGACTTTAGATTGTCTTTACCCTTAAGTAGGTTATAATCTAAAGGGGCTGACAATACACAAAAGGAAGCTGAAAAACATGTGGGGGTAGTCACCAGAGAGTAAGAACACAATGTTGGGGTAATGGAAATCAAGAACAACTGATGGTAAAGGATAATTCCAGTGAGGAAATTTCTGTTGATACAGATCAGTTCCAATTCTGCAACTTAGAGACCTAGAAAACTGCTTGGGGGCACTAAAAAGTTGTGTCTTGCCTGGAATCACACATCTTATATGTGTTAATGACAGGACTTGAACCTTGTTCTTTCTGATGCCAGTCCTCTAGCCATTATGCCTGTAAAAGGTTAGTAATGCGCTCCCCAACATGATTTAGTGTTAGTGATATACTTCCTGAATTTTTTTTTTTACATTTTGTATCAACTTGCTTCTATACATTTCCTTTCTACCTAGAATGTAAGCTCCTTGTAGGCAAGGCATGTTTTGTTCTTATCACTGTGTCCCCAGCACAGGACCTTGTATCTGGAGTATAGTAGGTTCTTAATAAATTTATGTTTAATTGAATTGAATTGGAGTCGATCTCTGATTTCATGGATGCCATTGATTCTTTCCACCAGTCTGCCTTGTAATCCTTCAGAATCAAAGCATCTCAAGAGTTATAACTGACCTCATTATCCTTCTTGTAGTTTTGTACATCCTCCATGTATTTTTTTGTGTATGTAGCTTCAGCTTGTCATCCAGAATATGAGATAATGCCTTCTACATTTGTGTAATCTGCAAATTTAGGGGGTATGTGATTTTAATGGCCTCTGTGCCCTTTTCCAATCAGTGATAAGAATTTTAGATAACATAGAATAAGTACAGGTTCCTGGGGTGTACATAACCATAAACCTCTTTCTAAAGGAACATGAAATCATTTATGAATACTCCTTATATACAACCATTTAATTAGTTACAATTATCTACCTGTACTATCCCTTCATCCACATTTCTTTTTTTTAGCATTTATTTATTTATTAATTTGTTTGTTTTCTTTTAGTTTACAGGATTCAATTTCACAATTCCTTGAGTTTCACATTTTGTCCCTCTCCCTCCCCTCCCCCCATGGTGGGATATAGTTGAGTATAGGATCTGTAAATACTTTCACATTATACATTAGTCAGGTTATAGAGACAGATTGTATCAGATGGAATGAAAAATGGTAAAGAGGACATAAAACCAAACAAGAAAAGGAAAAAGATCAGGTATTTTGCTTCCATCTGGATATAAACTCAGTTCTTTCTAGTTCTTTCTCTGGATGCACACATTTTTCTCCATCATGAGTCTTTTGGGATTGACTTATAACACTGCATTGCCGAGAAGAGTCCAGTCTATCAAAGCTGGTCATCACACATACCTTGTGTCTGTAATTGTGTACAAATTTCTCCTGGTTCTACTCTTCTCACTCAGCATCAGTTCGTATAAGCCTCTCCAGGGAAATGTGAGGTCCATCTGTCCTCGTTTCTTATAGCACAATAGTATTCCATAACATGCATATACCACAACTTGTTCAGTCATTCCCCAATTGATGGGCACCCCCTTAATTTCCAATTCTTTGCTACCACAAAAAGAGCTGCTATAAATATTTTTGTACATATGGGTCTATCTCCAACTTCTATGATCTCTTTGGGATATAACCCTAGAAGTGGTATTGCTGGGTCAAATGGTATGAGAGTATTTATAGCCCTTTGGGTATAATTCCAGATTGCTCTCCAGAAAGGCTGGATCAGTTCACAACTCCACCAGCAATGCATTAGTGTTCCAATTTGCCCACATCCTCTCCAGCATTTATCGTTTTCCTGTTTTGTTATCTTAGCCAATCTGACTGGTGAGATGTGGAACCTCAGAGTTGTTTTGATTTGCATTTCTCTAATCAATAGTGATTTAGAGCATTTCTTCAGGTGCTTATAGATATCTTTAATTTATTTCTCTGAAAATTGCCTGTTCATATCCTTTGATCATTTATCAATTGGGGAATGACTTGTATTCTTATAGATTTGACTCAATTCTCTGTTTATTTTAGAAATGAGTCCTTTGTCAGAGACATAGGTTGTAAAGATTCTTTCCCAATTTCCCACCTCCCTCTTAATCTTCATTACATTGCCTTTGTTTGTAAGAAGCTTTTCAATTTAATGTAGTAAAAATTATCCATTTTACATTTTATAATATTCTCTAATTCTTGTTTAGTCATAAAGTCTTCCCCTCTCCACAAATCTGACAGGTAAACTATTCCATATTTTCTGAGACTGCTTACAGTGTCAACCTTTATACGTTGATCATACACCCATTTAGACTTGATTTTGGTGTTGGATAATGGTCTATACCCAGTTTCTGCCATATTATATTCCAGTTTTCCCCCCAATTTTTGTCAAATAGTGAGTTCTTATCCCAAAAACTGGGGTCTTGGGGTTTATCAAACAATAGATTACTATAGTCATAGATCTGAATCTCATGTGCCTAATCTATTCCATTGATCCACTACTCTATTCCTCAGCTAGTACCAAGTAGTTTTGATGACTGCTGCTTTATAATACAGATTGAAATCTGGCATAGCTAGTCCACCTTCCCTAGCATTTCTTTTCATTAATTCCCTTGATATTCTGGACTGTTTATTCTTGCAAATGAATTTTATTACTATTTTTTCTAGCTCTATAAAGTAGTTTTTTTGGTAAATTAATTGATATGGCACTAAAAATAATTTAATTTAGGTAAAATTGTCATTTTTATTATATTAGCTCAACCCAGCCATAAGCAATTGATATTTTTCCAATTAGTTAGATCTGAATTTATTTGTGTGAAAAGTGTTTTGTAGTTGTGGTCATAAAGGTCCTGGGTTTGTTTTGGCAGGAATATTCCCAAATATTTTATAATGTCTACAGTACCTTTAAATGGGATTTCTCTTTCTATCTCTTGCTGTTGAATTTCTTTGGAAATATATATTAATGCTGAGGATTTATGTGGGTTTATTTTATATCCTGCAACTTTGCCAAATTTATTTATTGTCTCAAGTGGATTTTTTTTTTTACTTGATTCTCTAGGATTCTCTAAGTATATCATCATATCATCTGCAAAGAGTGCTAGCTTGGTCTCTTCTTTGCCTAATTTGATTCCTTTGATTTCTTTTTCTTCTCTAATTGCTACTGCTAACATTTCTAGTACCAAATTGAATAAGAGGTGTGATAGTGGACACCCTTGTTTCACCCCTGATCTTATGGGAAATGCTTCTAGCTTCTCCCCATTACACATAATACTTGCTGATGGCTTTAAATAGATGCTACCTATTATTTTAAGGAAGGCTCCATTTATTCCTATACTTTCTAATGTTTTTAATAGGAATGAATGTTGTATTTTGTCAAAAGCCTTTTCTGCATCTATTGAGATAATCATGTGGTTTCTGCTAGTTTTATTGTTGATATTATCAATTATACTGATGGTTTTCCTAATATTGAACCATCCTTGCATTCGTGGAATAAATCCAACTTGATCAAAGTGTATTATTCTTAAGATAAGTTGCTGTAATCTTTTTGCTAGTATTTTATTTAAAATTTTTGCATCTATATTCATGAGGGAGATTGGTCTATAATTTTCTTTCTCTGTTTTATCACTTCCTGATTTAGGTATCAGTACCATATTTGTGTCATAAAAAGAATTTTGTAGGACTCCTTCTTCACTAATTTTCCCAAATAGTTTGTAGAGTATTGGAATCAATTTAAGTTCCTTAAATGTTTGATAGAATTTACTAGTAAATCCATCTGGCCCTGGAGATTTTTTCCTAGGGAGTTGACTGATGGCTTGTTCAATTTCTTTTTCTGAGATGGGGTTATTGCATTTTTCAGATGGGCAACTTTTATTTTTGTAAATATTCATTCATTTCCATAAGAATGTTAAATTTATGTGCATAAAATTGGGAAAAATAATTTCTAATTATTGTTTTGATTTCCTCTTCATTGGAGGTAGATTCACCCTTTTCATTTTTAATACTCATAATTTGTTTTTCTTCTTTCTTTTTTTTATCATATTGACTAAGGGTCTATCAATTTTTTTGGTTTTTTCATAAAACCAGCTCTTAGTTTTACTTATTAATTCAATAGTTTTCTTAATTTCAACTTTATTAATCTCTCCTTTGGTTTTCAATATTTCTAATTTAGTATTTAATTGGGGATTTTGAATTTGTTCTTTTTCTAGGTTTTTAAATTGCATTCCCAATTCATTGACCTCCCTTTTCTCTAATTTAATCACGTATGCACTCAGGGATATAAAACTTCCCCTAAGAACTGCCCTTTAATGCATCCCACAAATTTTGATATGTTGTCTCATTATTATCATTCTCTTGAATGAAATGTCTGATTGTTTCTATAATTTCTTGTTTGACCCACTCATTCTTTAGGATTAAATTGTTTAATTTCCAATTAGTTTTCAGTCTGTTTTTCCATGGCCCTTTATTGCATATAATTTTTATTGCATCATTATTTGAAAAGGATGCATTTAATATTTCTGCCTTACTGCATGGAATTGTGAGGTTTTTATGCCCTGTAACATGGTCAGGTTTTGAGTATGTCCCATGAACCACTGAAAAGAAAGTATATTCCTTTTTATCCCCATTCAGTTTTCTCCAGAGATCTATTATAACTATCTTCTCTAAAATCCTGTTCACCTCCTTAACTTATTTCTTGTTTATTTTGAGGTTAGATTTATCAAGTTCAGAGAGGGGGAGATTGAGGTCTCCCACTATTATAGTTTTGCCATCTATTTCTTCCTCTAATTCCTTTTTCCTTCTCCTCTAGGAATTTGGATGCTATACCAATTGGTGCATATATGTTAAGTTATGATATTGCTTCATTCTCAATGGTGCCTTTTAACAGGATATAGTTTCCTTCCTTATCTCTTTTAATTAAGTCAGTTTTTGCTTTTGCTTTTTCTGAGATAAGGATTGCTACCCCTGCTTTTTTACTTTAGCTGAGGCATGATATATTTTACTCCAGCCTTTTACCCTGTGTATATCCCTCTGTTTCAGATGTGTTTCTTGTAAACAGCATATTGTAGGATTATGATTTCTAATCCATTCTGCTATCTGTCTCAGTTTTATGGGAGATTTCATTCCATTCACATTTACAGTTATGATTATCTGTTTCTTTCCCTCCATCCTATTCCTGCCCCTCTTGATGCTCATATTTTCTCCCCTTCTCCCTTCCCCCCTTAATAATTTTCCTTTTGACCACCACCTCCCTCATTATTCCCTTACCAGCCCCCTCCCTTTTCCTCCCCTTTCCCCTTACTTCTTCCCTCCCTACTAACCCCACCCCCCTTTCATAGCCATTTCCCCCTCCTACTGCCAGTAGGATATTTTTATACTTAATGAAGTATGTTATTTCTTCTTCGCACCGAGTGACCGGAAAAAATCTCCTGTGAAGCTTCTCTCCCTCCCCTCTTTCCCTCTAAAATGATACTTTTTGCATTTCTTCTCCATAGAGTCCTATGCTTAACTGGTTGTTATTCCCTTCTTGCACCAGAGGCAATGCCTCTGCATCTCTTTATAAAGGAACATGAAATCATTTATGAATACTCCTTATATCCAATCATTTAATTAGTTACAATTTTGTACTTTTACTATCCCTTCATCCACATTTCTTTATTTTTGTAAGAATAACAGTGTGGAGTTTAGTAAATACTTTCTAAATTCTTCAGTGGACTAAGTATAGTATTACTGTGAGTAAGTAAAGTAGCTTAATCTGACTAGAATTGTTCTTGATAAAGCCAATATTGGCTCTGTGCCCTTTCATTTCCCTGTGGCCACCCAGTGTTAACTAGCTAGTTGTGATGAATTGGAAGACTGGTAAATTTGGAACTGGTGCTATAGGGAAGCAAGAATCAGTGAAAGGAAGCATTAAATTACTTTAAGGGGGTTTGTGGGGAAGAGTAAGGACATTGACTACCATTGACAACTGGAGCAGAAGTCTAGAGAGCCTGGAAATAATTTAGGGGAGAGTAACTAATGTTTCAATCTGACTCAAAAGTAGATTGAAATAGTAGAATCTGGCCTAGGAGCTACAAGATCTAGATTTAAATCATAGCTCTACCATTGATTATCAGTGTGACCTTAGTTTAATTCCATAAACTTTCATAGTCACAGTTTCCTAATTTATGAAATGGGGATAACAGTTTTTGCTCCCTTGCCTCATAATATGAGGCTCAAGTGATGATGGCTCTCTGTGATCATTGCTTCCTTTTCTAAATGTACATCAAGTATATTTTCAATTGCATTCTCTAAAAATTTGTTAGAGACTTAAGTCAATTCTTTGCCTTATAATTTTCAGGTTCTGCCACATTTCCTTTTAAAAATTCAATATAATTTTCTCCATGCCTTATTAGATTATCTCAAATGTTGCAATTGTAAAGTAAACAAAAATTAGTCCTTCTCTCCCCCTGCCACCCCCAAGCAGCCTTTCTTATGATCAGTGTCTGAAATTTAGCCAGGTTAGTGTAGAGATTACCCACTTTACTACTGAACCTACATTAGTCATATTTCCAATCTTTTTAGGAGCTACTATATCTTGTGGTTCTCTGACAAACCCTTTAAGATCCCATGGTTATCTCCAGACTATAATGAAGAAATATAAGTGGGACTTCAGTAGAAGTTTAAAGATTTAAATTATAAGATGATGATACTCTTAAGGTTGTGAAACAGGCAATAAAAGCATTATTTCAAAGTATAAAATGAACAGAAAAAGAAGCCAGGCAGATAGATCTTGACAATTGACTGGAGTCTAAAGAATATTAATAATGTACTATAATTCATTAAGGAATTAGTCACCAAAGATGGCTAACATGGCAGTATGTCACATCAGATAAAAAATTACCACTTTAACATACGTCACCACTGCAAATCTTCTCAATGACCTCTTCTATGTCTGGCTTTATTTCCTACCAATGAACAGTTTCAACAAAAAAAAAAAATGCATTTTGGAACAATTTTTCTTCCCTCATTTTTCTTCTGAATGTACTTACCTATATTAAAAATTCCAATGATGAATCAGAAAGTTTCTTTCTCTTCTCACAAGTGCCTGAAAAGTGAAAGACATTACAAATATTGTTCTTGGTTTTTTTTTCTTTTTTTAAAAGACCTTGCAGAGGTTCTGTCATCTGCCTCTGGAAGGTCTCCAGAGAACTTGTAAAGTGGAATGACAGACACCGAATATAATTCCTCCCCAAAGGATAGCAAATGCTATTTGATTAGCATGTTCAGGGAAGGTGGTGACTTGCCAGAAAGTTGGACACTGTACCCAAAGATAGAATTATTGTCACCTGCTTGGAAG
This sequence comes from Petaurus breviceps papuanus, assembly GCF_028583685.1. Taxonomy (NCBI): domain Eukaryota; kingdom Metazoa; phylum Chordata; class Mammalia; order Diprotodontia; family Petauridae; genus Petaurus; species Petaurus breviceps. The sequence goes on from NW_027187316.1 coordinate 507,652, forward strand.
TTCTCTGAAGTAAAACCTTTGTGTCCTCTACACTCTGCAAAAGGCACACAATCAAGATTAGAGGTATAAGTGTGGGGTGTTTTGTTTCTTTCTTTCTTGCTTGCAATTGTGAAGAACAAAGAAAAACATTGCTTTTTAATTTTGCTTTTATTTTTAAAATCTGTTTACATAACATCTGAATAGATGATCAGATGAAGATTATAGAACTGATGATTTGGAAAGGAGTATTTTAGTGCCCTTAAATAACTCTACTCCATTAACATCCTCCTCCAATATCTCATTGCGGCAGAAAGGGGATTCTGTGTTTATCAAAAACTCTAGAAGGTCCTAATGATCAAGGTTCCTAGTGCAGATCAGTCATGCCCTGTGTATTATTGTCATTGGAGGCAGTGTGCTACAGGATTGGATTTAGAGTCAGAGGGCTTGGATTTGAGTTTTAGCTTTGCCACTTATTTCCAGCATGACCTTGGAAAAGACACTAATGCCTCTGGGTCTTGGTTTCCTCATCTGTAAGTTGGAAGGATTGTGCTAGGTGACTTCTAAAATCCTTTCCAACTCTAACATCTGATGATCCTCTGACCAGCTTGGCTCAACATGGAAAGGCTCTTTAATAGAATACTTGGCATCTGACAATATCTTTTTCAGCCACAGAAATTCACAAAGCCATCTTCCAAGGAATACACTGGTGAAAATGGTACATACAAATGAAATTATATAAATAACAACCACAGCAACAAAAAACCATAATACCCATTCATAGTGTGTAAGGAGTAATCCAAGGGCCCCTTTTATTTGCTGACTTGGGACATTCAACATGGGACTAGACATGAGCTTTGGCTCTTCACTTGAAGGATATATTCCTTCCTTGGATGATAAAGGAAATTCTTGATTAGTCCTGAGTGACTAGGGCTGCACTGAAAATGATTGTTGAATGATACTGATGATAGTCTCATGTTGAAAGAAGTAGCCCCTATCTGTGTTATTTATGAGGGGCAATGGTAAATGAGTCCACTCTCTTTTGGTACTCTTTTCTAGTGCTACCAGTTAGTTGAACTTCTTGTAAGCAGAGGGGTACAAATTTCCCCCCCTTATCCCTCTTTCCCATACCCTGTGGCAGTGCCTGCTTGCATCATAAGTCTATGGATATGAGAAAATATGCTTGCCTATGTGGGCCAGAGACTAGATTCAATTCTTGGCTGCCATTTTCTGCCTTTGTTTTTTCCTTCCCTGATGAAGGTGAGCAATTAAAGATCCAGAGAAATGGATATTTCCAGCCTTGATGTTTACCTCATTGGTTAAAATTCTTAATTTGGGGATTTGAGCATCATTTGATTGGAGGGAAAAGAACTTCTTAGGTAAGTGAAGAATTGAACATTTGCATTTCAAATTAACTCTATTTGTGAATGTTTATGTATTTTTTTATTCTACCTCTAAAATTGGAACTAACATCTATACATAACAAAATTATAACACAGGGTATCCAACTCTCTTGATGTATATACATCCCCTGTTGAATTATACAATTAAGTTTGAAATTCACATGAATTCTTCCAGTTCACAGAATACAACCCTGTGATTATTGAATTCTATCTTATAGCTCTTAAACAGGGTCTAACTCTGGTTGTAGTTGCATGATGTAGTTGCAAGTCAGTTAAAAATTCAGCCAATTCAGTGAAAGAAAACCCCCAAATCAAAGCAGACCTATAAGGAATACTGGTGAAAAGTCAATAAGGGCAATTCTTTCTCTACTGATGCATAATAGCATGCTCCTTCCTTGATTTAACCCTTTTAATCAAGCTAAGATGCTGTATCATTTTGGACAAGACACTTTTCTTCTGTAGACCTAGATTTCTTCTTTAGAAATGAAGATTTCAATTAAATGGCTAAGTTTGCTACCATTTCTGAAACTCTGTTCTGAGGCCCTCTTGGAATCTGATTGCCAATAAAGCTCATCTCAACTCCTACAACTTTTCCTAATCCCATGAACTTCTAGCGCCTTCCTCACCAATTTATCTTCTTATATTTGTGTATTTTTACTATATTTACATATATGTACATGTCTATATATACACAAACACATGTCTATAGAAATACATATTTTTCCCTGATAGAACACAAATTCCTTCCTTGAAAATAGGATGTGTTTCATTTTTGTTTTTGTATCTCCAGAACCTAGCATGAAGCTTAACACAAAGTAGGTGCTTCATAAATATTTCCTGTTTGATTGACAGTAATTTGTTACCTAAAGATATTTTTTATTGTTAATGTCCCATGATCATATGATCTCTGACAAAAGATTCTAATAAGCAAAACTAATCCAAACCAAAACAATATGCCATTTGATTGGTTATTGGACACCAGATTTACAAATAAATGCTTGATTAGCTGAATCATTAAAAGGACATTATTGGGATAGATTCTTTCTTATAATCTTATACTTACATGACTTGAAGAGCAGTTGATGCTAAACCCATTGTTATAAGTGGAGAGATTGAAGCCACAAACAGGAAAGTGCCTCATCCACATTGACAGAGTCATTAACAGCTGAGTCAAGAGTAGTATCTATTTTCCTGGCTCCCAAGTCAGTTCTTCTGCCAATGATCCCCTGACTTCTTCTGTAAAATTAAAAATCATTGCTTTGCTCATGATTTTTAAAAATAAGACAATTATCTACAAACAAAAATAGCATTAGAAAAGGCTATGGGTTCCAGGGATAGACCATATGTTGATTGTTCTGGGAAATTTTTTTTGAATACCTTTCAGTTTTAATATTTTTTTTCTGGGTACAAACATCATTTCAGAATGATGACGACATTTGGCAATGAGGCAAGTCCAAGGACAAATTAGAGCTTAACTTTTCTTGTCAAAGCTTTGCAAGATACTCGGAAGCTTGTATATCACCCTGTAATTGTCGTTACTGCATCTATCAGAAGAATTTCATGGGCCCATCCTCCTAACAATAGCATTTCTCCTGTATTCAATCATATTTATTTTGAATCTCTGCCATAGTTTATATAGTTTAGATATTAGGTATCCAGACCTCTGTTCAACATAGATGTCATTTAGTTTTTGAGAAAAACAAAAACAAGAACATTTTAATGAATTTGGACAGGGAAGAAAATTGTAAGAAGGCTTTATATTAGTTAGTAGTAGGAATGGAAGGGTTAATTAGGCAGACAAGAAGAATGCTTAGGTTGTGAATTATTATGGACTTTGTGTTAATATGTTCAGATATGTAGGATGTTTTAGACTAAAATAATTAGCCATGTAAGTTTGATCTAGACCTTATTTTGGATAATAATGGATATGCTATTAAACTTAAAGTCAGGAAGACCTACATTCAAATGTCAGTTCTGACCTATTTAGTAGCTGTGACTCTGGACAAGTCACTTAACTTCTCTTGTTGTTGAGTCACTTTTAAGTCATATCTGACTCTTTGTGACCCCATATTTTTTTTTCTTGACAGAGATGTTGAAGTGGTATGTCATTTCCTTCTCCAGCTCATTTTTAAGGATGAAGAAATGGAGGCAAACAGGGTTTCTTAACTTGTCTAGAGTCACGCAGCTAGTAAGGCCAGACTTGAACTCATGGAGATAAGTTTTCCTGACTCCAGACCTGGCACTCTATCACTATGCCCCCTACATGCTTCTTAACTTTCCTTAACCTTAGATAATTCTCTAATACTATATATTATAGATGGGCTGCCATCAGTGTTGATGAAAAGAGTACCCATATCAATGAAATGACTGGTACTTGACATCAATGTACTGAGAAGCCACCTGTCTCAGGAAATGTGGAAAGGTAGTATTTTGCTCCAGGTTTCCTTCTAAATAAACTGTGAAGAATATTAATTACTTTATGCATGACCATATCAATGCCCTGAAGCTGGAGATATAGCAGTTCACCAAGTATTTAGCATCTGTAAATTGCTTGACTTTTGTTTTGGATTACAGAGATGGCCCTGGAAAAAAGATGTCCAAACCAAGGGTTTCCAATTTGCTTCAAATTAATGATGTGGATGAAGATAACATAAAGTGCTATACCACAAAAGAATTTCACCTTCAATCTCCTTGTTCAATAAATCAATGAATAAAAACTTATTAAAAGCTTGCTATGTTCCAGATACCATGTACGGAGTTGGGATTCAAACATAAGCAATGAAACAAAAATGTATCAGTTGGTTAATCCTTGCTGTCTCCTCTATCTTTCAGTGACTTTTGGATATATAATTAGCTTATTTTAGGTAAATGGCTTTCTTGTATCTCTTTGCTTATTGTCCCTCAGGATAACACATAAGATATTCATATTAAGGAGAAAAATAATGACCAAGCAAGGCAATACTGGTAATGCATCATTAAGCTTAAATCTTCCCCATTTTGAGAGGAGTGGGATATTCCCTCACACATATATTATTACCCAATATTATGTAATGACATATATCACTGAAACATGGTATAAAACTTAGCTCCAGAGGAGCAAATTTACTTTCAGATTGGTTAGAGTGATATATTCAGGAAGAGTCATGAGGGTAAGGAATATAATATGTATGAAGAAAGAAGACACTAATATTTTTTGAGTGATTTGAGGAGACAAAGATAGGGTACTCAGAGAAGGCAAAATGATTGACCATGGCAAATCATGGGGATGGGAAACTGGAATTTTAAAATAAAGGGTTTGTCAGTTGTGGAAATAAACACTAATAAAATATCTTATAAAATATGAAATCAAAATTACATAGAGAATTGGCAAAAATAGATAAAACCAAGATTCATTCCCCAATAGATCCATGGTCAAATGATATGATCAAACAGTTTTTAAGTGAAATGCAAATTATATAAAATAAAATGAAAAGAAATGCTACAAATCCCATCCCATTTAGTCAACTAACAGCATCATCTTTCAGTCTAACCTTCTGCTGTCCTGCTCCTCCCCATTGGGGCTGATATTCTCTAGATTGGATTTCCAGAAACCATTACTCTAATTTCTGGGAAAGCTAACCTAGTGTATTTGTTCAACTTTTCAACCCTGGGCCAGAACTGAACTGGCTGGTGCATAAATAAGTGTAAAGTAACCCAGTCCATTATATCTAGCTGAACCCAGACCAGAACATGCTTCATATTTTATCCAGCCATCTACGCCTGCTTACTGTTCTGCTTCTTTCACATGCATATAATTCTCCCACACACATACTCCCTAATACTATTTTCTACTTCTTGGTGTAGAGAATAGTAATAGTCAACTGTTTTATCTTTTCCAATCTTTATCTCATGATTCTCCAGACCAAAATTTCCTCATTTATAGGTTGTTTCCTCTTATAAAAATGTAAGCCATTTAAGGGCAGGGATTGTCTCACTTTTCTAATTGCTTACCCAATCCTTAGTATAGTGCTTTCCATATAGTAAGCATTTAATAATTTTTTTATTGATCCATTATTTTATTTATTATTAATAAAAATGTTAAATAAAACAATTCTGAGGTTTTCCTTCACTGTTATCCAATGAACAAAGATTACACAAAACAAAAACATTTAATGTTAGAAGTTCTATTGGAAGAAAAATAAACATCCTTTGTTGTTGGGGCTATAAATTGGTCAGCCATTTTTTGAAACAATTTGCAAAAATTAGTGAAAGAAAACCTTTAAAATACTCATATCCCTTGATCTCAACTAGTCATATATTTCTAAGAATGTCTGTGGCAGAAGGTCTTAAATATAAGAAAATATTTTGTAGCATCAATCTTTGCAAAAGAAAAAAAAGAAGGAAACAATATGGCTGTTCACCAATAGAAGGATATATGAATAAATTCTAGCATAAGGATTTGTAACAGTGGACTGGTTCTGATCTAGGAGACAGGTGCTACCTTTTCTACTAAGGGACCCCAGCTCTAAAAGCTTACATGGTGGACATGGATTTAGTCCTGGGGGAGTCTAGATTCTAAAGAGAGGGATTTCAGTTTTTCTTTCATAATATCTGACTCTTTAAATTTCCACCTTACAGTTAATTACTTTAAACTTAGTTATGACTAATGCCTAATGGCTCCTCAAAAGGAAAAAGAAAAATATTCAGTGTGTAATCATGGTAACATGTCTATGACGTGATAAAGAATGAAGAAAGCAAACAAGAGTAAAAATAATAACACATTTATATAGTGATTTAGGGTTATCAAAGCACTTTATAAACATTATCTCATTGGATCCTCACAACAACTCTGGGTTGTAGGTGGCATTCTTATTGTCTTTTTACAAATGAGAAAACTGAGTTGTGCAAATTCTAAGTGACTAACCCAGCATCACATATGTGCTAAGTCTCTGAGGCTCAATTTGAACTCAGGTCTTCCAAATTCTTGATCTAACACTTAATTTACAATATTGCACAGCTCCCTCTATGTAAAATGACTGTGATAACCTTAAAAAAGAAGTGAATTTCAGTGGATTGCATTGACCTTTATGGATTCTAGAGAATTCATCTTGAAATTCTCTGTCTGCCTCTTAGGAGACACAGATATGGAATATAATAGATATCATATGATAAGGTTATACTTATTTGTTAGTTTTACTTAAATGTTTCTCTTTTATTTATTTATTTTAATAAAGAAGGGTTCAAAGACCTATGTGGTGGGAGAATTAAGGAAAATTAGGAAAGGACCTTTGTCAATAAGGAAATAAAAATAAAAGATATAAAAATATAAATAAATAAATACATTTTAGAAAGGAGGGTTCTGGGGTGGCTAGGTAGCACAGTGAATAAAGCACTGGCCCTGGAGTCAGGAGGACCTGATTTCAAATCCAGCCTCAGACACTTAACACTTATTAGCTGTGTGACCTTGGGCAAGTCATTTGACCCCAATTGCCCTGCCTTCCCCCCTACAAAAATGTAAAAAAAAGGAAGGATCCTAAAATTTAACTTGATTATAGTTTAATTTTAACTTTTACCATTGATATCAGTACTACTTACTTGTGGGCAGGTACTTCGCACAAAGGAATGTAAATTTTGATTGCTGAAACCTCTCAAGATATCTTGGGGATTCATGGGCTAGATTTTTTCCCCAAGGACCATACCTTAAACCCAAACCACTGGGCTTTCATTGATGGACCAATAATAGGTCCCAGGTCCAGTCCCACTTGGTCATAATTTGGGCCCTTGATTGGCTCAGAGTAAATATAAATAGCAATTGTTCCTGTTTTGGTCAGCAATACTGTGGGTCTTCACCCCCTGCCCCATCAATTGTTTTGACTAGCTAAAAGAGGTCACTCTTTGCCTCATTCTTTACCTACCTTAATCACTGAATGGGCCTTGCCTCAGTCAAACACAGGCCTGTTTAGCTTAAAAAGGTCAAGGTCTCTCACTTCACCCATGGCCATCTCTGGTCATCCTGATCTATATCTTGCCATTGCACCCGGATGGCTCCAGAGAAGAAAGTGAGGCTGGTGATTTTTGCACAGTCCCTCTCAATTAAATCTAATTCACTTGTGTGTCATGACACCACTTCCCTGATGTCTTGGTCCTCTTTGAGAATGAAGGACAAACAACAACAATAACAACAATTTTGGCGCTAAGAAATGTTACTTCATCTGGTGAGGTAGAACCATTTACTGCAACATTTTCAGCATGCAGATGAGTCGACTCTAAAAAATGGCCTCTTGCCCTAAAGAATGATTTTGTAATTTCTGAACAGGTGTTAGAAAATTGTCGCAAGCAAAATGGTTAAATGCATGGTTGCCCAAAACCATCATCTTTAAAAAAGAGTACTTAGTGGGAAAAATAGAAAGAAAGTTAATGAAAGGGGCACAAAGTATGAGCATGTAATAGGAATTGTGGAGGGTGTGGAACTGTAAAGTGCCTAGAAAAATTAGAACTGTATGAGAAACAAGTAAGACAAACTTTCCAAAAAAGTACTCTGACAAGTAAAAACTAATCAGATGCAGGCAATAAATGCAACCACATGAGAATTAATTCCCTTTCTCTTTCCCTTATGGGAGAATATGTGGTATATTTAGAGGACAAGTTTGGTGTGAGGATACTCCATAATACACACTGTAGTAACAACTTTAGTTCAGCTGAGACAGACCATAGCCTGTTTGCTCCTGTAGATTTCCCTAGACATTTTAAAGGACAAGTTACAGTGGCTGGTCAGATTATCAGGTTACCAAAGGTAAAGTCAATATTTTAAAATGGGATTCTTTCACCAACCAGATAAATTTTTTCAAGTGTGGAAATTGTTGCCCAATATAACTGAGAGAATAAAAGCTAAATCAGGGAACTGTAGCTGCTGAGTGTGAGCATAAAGTTCCACCCTTTCCCACCGGTCGAACAATGCAGATACAAAATGAAATATTTTCAGTCTTATCCCTTGGGACATTTGTCCCTTCTCAAGAAACGTTCCTGGTTCCCCACATACCCTCTGGCCTGTTAAGTCAAATGAAACTGCTGGAAAAATTGCTGGATGAACAAGAAGGGAATTGGCACTAGATGCAAATAGTTTACATGCAACTATATATTGCTTACTACTAAGATAAACAGAAGTCTTGGTCTTCTTTAAGACATCCTTTGCTTTGGATAACAAGTATTGGGAAAACAGGTGGCTTGTGAAATTTTCCAGTCTTGGCAGGCTCTGATGCAGAGGCAAAGTGACCCATATAAAATTGGAAACTAACTGTGAGTTTCTGTAAGTTGCTCATCTAAGTTAAATTTGTGGTATTGTAGTTCATGGAATAATTTTGAGTGACTGGAGATTTATATGGTTTAGAGTCTAGACTTCTTTAGTATAATTGGATGGACCATGGTGCAGTAGCAATAATGCTGGGTTTTTGGAGTGCTTGGGTTCAAATACTGATTTGCTACCTGGATGACATTTGGTAAGTCACTGAAACTCTAAGGACAGCAATTTTCTCCTTTGTTAAATGGAAGCATTGGATTAAATATATTCTGTAGTCCCTTCTGGTTCCAAATCTATGCTCTTTTGATCTATAATGGTCAAGGAAAATGTTCTTTCCATTTCTAGAGACACCAAGATGCTTTATATGTGCCATAATGATTCCAGAAGAGGACCCTACAGTCTACCTGTGGCTATCAAAGTCTTAGGGTTCTGGTTTGGAGAAGTGGAGAAAATAAGGGAAACCAAATCTTCTCTTAACACATCATCCTATTTGAACTCTGATCCCTATTACAAAATGCATTGATGACTGGAATGACTGAGTTCTTAAGGGAATTACTATTAAGAAAACAATGATAGTGCTAAGATACCTGAGAATACCATTCAAAGTATGATTCAAATGAAGCTAGCCAGCAATTTGAGTCACTCTTCCATTACTATTCTGCAGATTAGTATTGAGAAAAGGTAACACATGTTCCTGATTTCTTTCTTTACTTCTCAGTCCTTGGCATTAGGGTAAGCATTCCCTAGAGTTGATATTCTCTTTTACATCCTTGTAATGGTAATGGGAATTTTATGATCTTCCCTGCCCCTTAATAGGCTGAATGTAATCATATGGAGCCTGTGGTGGGAAGAGGTTGCTGAATGGGTGGAGCAGGAAGCTGGGAGTCAGAGTAGCTAGAGCTGGAGGGAGGAGAGAATGTAGGCAAGGAAACAGTAGGTATGTTGTGATTCCCTGCTGTGTTAGAGTGTATTAAGTTCTTTGTTGGTATGATGGATTTGGTTTTCTGGTATTGGGATTTGGTTTTCTGGTTTGGGGATTCAGCTTTCTGGTGTCTGAATACATTTTTACTTCTGTCTTCTATGTGGAGAGTCTGTTATATTTTGTGATTCAGAACTATGCTGGCTTATTCATAGCTGCCATTGGTGCTGTGAATATTGCATTGGCACTACACTCCTGACCTTTTCTCCCCCTATGGATGGATGATAATTGGACTTTGACCATAGGTGCTCTTTTTATGAACATAGTAATCAACTTATTCCTTTTTATTAGTAAATTTACTTGGCAAACTCGTTAAATTAAATTTAATGAATTCTAAGTTCCTTCTGTGGGCAAAGTGGTACATCCTGGGGATACAGAGATGGAAGAACTAAATGCTGCTCTCAGGGAAATTATAGCATGTGGTGAAATGTCATACACTTATAAGTAACTGATAATAAAAGAGACAGAAAGAGATAAAGAGAGGAGAGAGAGATAGAAAAAGAAAAAAATGACAGACATACAAAGAAGAGGTACAGAAAAGTGCTATGAGAAATTTAAAGAGTGGAAAAAAAACATTTTTACCAGAGTTAGAGAGGAGGGATATTAGAAAAGGCTCCCTGGAGAAACTGGCTTTTGGACTAGGCCTTCAAAGAATGGAGGGCTTTAAGAGAAATGAGAATTGAGTGCAATAGTAAGAACAATATCCTAACTTCTGCTTTCCCACCCCACATGCAAGTTAGGTTAGTTTTTTCCTTAAAACGTATTTGACAATCCATGAATTTTTGTTGATTCAGAGCAATTGACACAATTTCATGGTCATCAGAGTACCAAATTGCCACAAGGAGCTCCAGGGCATTCTGATGTTCAGCTGATGGATCGCTATGGACAACTCAGGCAAGGGATCTTCATTTACTTAATCATTGTTTTCCAATGTTGCACAGCATTTTAAAAAAAAATTAGATCATTTATTTTTAGTTTGCAACAATCACTTCTATAAGTTTTAAATTTTCTTCACCTCTCTCCCTTCTCCCTCCCCAAGGAGGCTTGCAATCTGATATGAGCTCCACACATACCTTACTATTAAACACATTTTCACATTAGTTGTATTGCATATAATAATTTAATGGATGGCAAAAACCATGAGAAAGAAAAGAACTAAAATAAAACAAAACAAAAAAGGAAATAGTATGCTTCATTCTGCATTTTAACTCCACAGTTCTTCCGCTGGCTGTGATTGGCCTTTTCCATCATGTATTCTTTGAAATTGTTTTAGGTTCTTACATTCCTGAGAAGGGATGTCTATCAAAATCAGCCCTTGTGTTACTGTGTACAATGTTCTCCTGGTTCTTCTACTCTCAGTAGCAGTTCATATAAACGTAAATCTTTCCAGGTTTCTCTGAAGTCTGCCTGTTCATCATTTCTTATAGCATAATTGTATTCCATTACATTCATATACCAAAACTTATTTAGTCATTCCCCGATTGATGGTCATACCCTTGATTTCCAGTTCTTGGCCACCATAAAAAGAGCTGCTCTAAATATTTTTGTACATATAGATCATTTTCCTGTTTTTGTGATCTCTTTGGAATACAGCCCTAGAAGTGGTATGGCTGGGTCAAAGAGTATGTGCATTTTTAAAGCCCTTTGGGCATAGTTCCAAATTGTTCTCCAGAATGGAGATCTGCTCTCACCTCTACCAACAATGAATTAGTGTTCCAACATTCCCACGTCCTCTCCAACATTTATCATTTTTCTGTTTTGCCATGTTAGGTTATCTGATAGGTGTGACTGTGGTACCTTAGAAGTTTTTTGATTAGCATGTCTCTAATCAATAGTGATTTAGAGCATTTTACTTGAATCAGATTGATGTATTCTCATTGCCTAATCATTCATAGAATATCCTCCTCTTCTGTTATGACAAGAGTCAATTCCTTTTTGTTAAATATCGACTAACTGACGAGTATTTAATTTTGTCTCAATATAGAACCTAAATTACCAGGGAATTGGTCTGAGTTAGGCTCAGTGCAGAACATGTAGGTTTGTCCATTCTAGGATTGGTGGTGGTAGTATGAATAAAGGCATAGTGATGGGAAAGGGCAGGATAAGAACTGAAAATGATGAGTAATCTGAAATATAGGGTATATAAATTGAATAACATAAAGCTGGAAAGAACAGTTGAAACCAGATAGTGGAGGGCCTGGAATGAGAATTAATGAATGAGTGAAAAAAATGTAAGACCTAAATATGTGCCAAGCACTGTGTGAAATACTGAGAATACAAACACAAAATCAAAACTGTCTTTGCCGTCAAGGATCTTATAGTGTAATATTGGTGATGTAGAGAGGAGTGGTGTCTATGGGCAATGTAGTGTCTTAGATTACAGTTAGACACAGGGATGGTGAGTGCTGTTAGAAAATAGGTCGATATGCTTTGCCCAGTAGCAATATCAGCATTTATTTGATTTTGATTCCAAAGCTGGGATGAGTAGATGGGCTAGAGACAAAACTGATAAAAAGAAGATGGTGAAGAAGTCATACGAAAAACATGGCCATTCTAAATATAATGAGCCACATTGGGGGAGAGGAGAACTTACCCATCAGGGTAGCAAAGATCTCAGGGCAAGGGTCCTACAGATAAAGGGGATAAGTCCTTTAGATAAAGTTTGTAGTTGGGAGGTATAGCAGCAGGAATGATGAAAAGAAAATGACTAGGAAGTAGAAGCTATCTTTTTTTCAATAGACAATGGGGCCACTTAAAGCTTTAGAGTAATTCATAATGAATATTACTAGGTGTGAAAAGTACTAGAGGTGTGAAGAATGAATTTGAGAAGACCTAGACAGGAAACAATTAAGAAGTTATTACATTGGTTTAGATGTGAAGAGATTAGGGTTTAGATTATGGCAATTTCAATGGAGGGAAATCACAGAAGATAGAACCAGCAGGTCTTGGCAATAGAAGGATATAAGGGCATGGAAGAAGAAAGGGACAGCCAAATGTCCTGGAGTTTTGGCCTTCTGGAGCTATCCCAGATGGGAGCTATTGATATCCTTCATGTACTGTCCTCTTTAAAGTTCTAAATGGTTTCAGGTGAAAACATACTAATTCCCTGCTGCCTCCACAGCCCTCTGATAATCCCCGTGAACCTAGGATTTTTTCAGAATGTCATAGTGCCACTGAACATTCCATACTGGTTGATCAGAAATATGGTCCCTTTCCTTATTCCAGCAGCTCTTGAACATCAAAAATAGAATTCCAGGGTAGTGATATAGTCACAAGAAGACAGATGCTAGGTGGCACAGAAATAGAGCACCTGTCCTGAAGTCAAGAGGACCTGAGTTTAAATTTGATCTCAGATACTTGACACTTAACTAGCTGTGTGACCTTGGGCAAGTGACAACCCCAAATGCCCTGCCTTTCCCCCTTCAAAAAATAGAAGACAGGAGCTGGGATTCAAGGGTTCATCAATTTGCTTTCTCACAAAAGTTTATTATGGGATGAGGGAATAATCTCTTTGATGATATTTGCATTCCCACTATTATAGTTGTAATAGTACTTATTATATTATATTGTAATATATATAATATATATATATATAATTGTAATAGTAAATATTATATACATATAAGTATACTATGTAATAGTAATGGCATTTAAAGATTCCCCTGTATTGGCTTGGTTTTTGGTTTGATTGTGTTAAAACCCAGAGTTTGTTAATCCCACCTGTGGGATGGACTTGTTGACTTGAAAAGAGAGTCCTGAACTGGGAGGAGTTGGTAACGTAGATTTGGAGAGACACAAGAGAGAGGCAGAAGAACTTTTTGGAAGCAGCACCTTTGGAGGCAGAGAGAGACTGAGAGGATTGCTGAGGGCCACTTTGAATTGCCCTGGACTTTTGAGACCTGCCCCCAGAGCTGCCAAGAACTGAGGAGACATAGCTGTTTTGCTGGTACTTTGTCTGTTTTGATGTTGTTTTGCCAGATTTGTCTACTGGTGAAGGACAGTGCTGTTGTTCCAGGGGTCTGGGAACCTTTCTGTTGGTTCAGAGGTACTGAGACTGTCCTGCAGACAGAGAGGGAATACTGTCCACTGGTGAAGGACAGTGCTGTTGTTGCAGGGGTCTGGGAACCTTTCTGTTGGTTCAGAAGCCCTGAAGAAGGATTTTCTTGTTGTATGTTTACAGAAATCCTGGGAGAGGGTTTTGCTAATGTTTTCAGGGATTCTAGGACTGTTCTACAGACAGAGGATGAATTAATGAAGGGACTGGCAATGTATCTTGTGGCCTTGCTAAGCTTTGTCTCCCCAGGAACAAAGATTGCTGAGAACTTGCCTAGTGTCAAGATGAAGAAAAGACCTCCATTTGGGTATTCAGTGCTGTGCTTAAACTTGTAACTCTGGGGTAGATTCAATTGTGATCCAGGGGTGGGGAACTTTTGACCTTTTTGTGTTCTATGATTGAACAAATGAATGTACTTTACTTATGATTGGAAACTAATCTCCATTTGAGAAGAGGGGCTTTGTGATGGACTAAATGAAGGTACAGCCTAGGGGTGGAGTAGTATTTAGAACAGGGACTTTGTAATTGATTGAATGAATGTAAGGTCCTGGGGTGGGGTAGTACTTGGAGATTATTGAATCACACTTAGTCAATGCTGTATTTTGAATGATGTCATATTTTGATCTTCTCTGTTCTTAATTTGTCACTGAATAAAATGGAGAGCACCTATGCTGGTATTTTGAACCTTGGGAAGTTGCCTTTGCTTGGCATTACATTACAGCCTATAACCAGTTTTCCTCTATAGATGAGGCTGTATCAACCAAGATTCCTTTGTAGTATGTAAGGGAAATGCCTGTCTATAGTGGCTGGTATGGATTGTGAAACCACTGAAACTACTACCTTGTCTTCAATCACTTGGTAGGATAGGAATGAGTATGTACAGGTAAGTTTCCTATGAAGAACAAATTGTAGGTCAGGGTCTTGTAAGGAAAAAACAGAAAACAAAATACAAAGGTGATGTTGTGTTGTTGTTTGATTGATTTTACCCCTGAGATTCAACCTTAATCCACTTTCCTTTCTGGTGAAGTGAAAACCTTGTCCCTCCTTGCCTTTGTCTTTTCTCTGCAGGAGGTAATGAATTCTTCATATTGATTTATGTGGGTCCTTCTCATCTTTGTTCAGATATTAGCCATTCCAAGGTCAAGGGCCATATCTCTCCTCTGTTTTGAAAAGTGTCAACTTGTACAAGGTGGCTCAGTGAATATTATCATGATAACTATGGCCCTGAGCTTGATTGGCCTCTTGCTGTAACCCTCCTGCTGTGTAATCTTCTGTAGATCATGGCTCATTTTCATTCTTTTAGTGATCCAAGTGCTCTTCTGACTCATCAATTCTAATTTCTGTTCTTTTCAGATTATGTTTTTTGGTGATCAGATTCTGTTGTGAATTCTCAGGATATTTACCTTTTAGTGAAATGAGAATCCTTACCCAAATACACAATCCTATCATGGCTATTATTAAGAAGGGCTTATATTTACATAGTATTTTCAGGGTATAAAGCACTTTATACACATTAGGGAAGGCAGATGAGTTAAAATCCCAGTTTTCCTACTTTCTACCTATGTGATATTGGGCAAGTTATTTAACTTCTATAGCCCTCAATTTCTCTCTCTGTCAAGTGAAGGACTTGGAATAGAAGACTTCTATGGGAAATAAAAAGTGGGTCAGTAGCACAATGGATAGAGCTCTAGAGCTGGGATCAGGAAGACCTGAGTTCAAATTCAGCTTCAGAAGTTAGGTTCATAGGGATTATCAGAGGGCTGTGGCAGCAGTATGGAATTAGTATGTCTTCACCTGTAATCACCGAGAATTCAGACAATGTTTCTATGCCTCAGTTCCTTCATCTGCAAAGTAGGTATAATAACATTTAGCTCCCATGGTCATTTTGAGGATCAAATGAAATATTTGTAAAGTGTTTTACAAACCATAAATCTTTATATAAATACCAGATATTGTTATTATTTTTATTATACTATTATCACTGAATATTTGATTCTATGATGTCATTTGACCTTCATAATAACTTGTGAGGTAGGTACTTGCCCTTTGAGTTCTATATCTATAGTTCAGTTATTCTGTGATTTCAGTTTAATGATTGAGGGTTAGAAAATTAGATGACCCACCTCTGGTCACACTGCTTGTAAGTATTGGAGGTAGGACTTATAACTAGGTCACCCCTGACTCCAAGTCCTGCTACACCAGATTGTCTCTCAAAATGACAGCTATTCTCCCTGTTTGACATTCTCTGCCACATTTTCTCTGTTGACCCACATCTGTTATTTCCCTTGAGGACTAGCCTGAAACTGATCATTCATCCATTCATTTACTCATTCCTCCATTACACAAGCAGTTAGTATGCATCAGTTTTTCATTTTTCAAATTCAACAAAATTTGTTAAATATATACCATATGTAAGGCACTGTTCTGGTCACTGGAAGAAATACAAAGATGATATGTTTCATAATTTCTGTTGGCAAAAAAAAAGAGAAGAGAGGAAGCATATAGACAAATAATTATAATACTAAATAGAATGTTATATGCATATCAGGGAGGTATAAATAAAGTCTATGATATTTCAGAAGAGGGAGGAGCTAGTTTTAACTGGGATCATTAAGGAAGACTTTATGGAACAGATGATATTCCTGCCCTCAGGGAGCTTATGTTCTATATTTTTCCCACAATTGTGCCATGGTAGGAATGTAGTCAGGTAGCATGCCCTAGACCAGGAGGGGGTAGAAAATATAAAATTATTTTCACAGTACAAATTGAATCTTCAATTTTTAGCCCCAACATTTGTACCATGGTCAACTATCTTCCCATGCCTTCCCTTTCCCCTCCTCCCATAGCACTCTTCAAAATGTTGGGGGCTGCTATGTAGACACAGTTATATCATAGTTTTCAAAGGATTTCAATTGAAAAAAGAGTAAAAGAGACATCTGACTGTTCATGCCAAATACAAAAGAACATTTGCAAAACAGCAAAGAACATGGGTCTCTCAGAACATTAGATCAAGAGTCTTTTAAATAAGAAAGGTTATATGAGCTATATAAAAAGGCAAGGAAAAAAAAACCAGGAGGCTTGTAGGCAATCAATGTCTTCGAGTTGAAATTTTATGAGACAATCACAATATGAATACTTTAGAAATAAGATAGATATCATAAAAGGACTGTCAAAGAGGAAAAATTATGGAACTGAAGCCAATAAGAAAATAAAGAAAAATATTTCTCAGTTAAGTGAAATGAGAAGATAATGGGGGTCAAATAAAGCAAGGAAGGGTAGGCAAAGACAATGGAGGTTTGCAATTACTCCCATGCTAGAACCTCTGAAAAGAGATTCTGATTTAGAATGTGGGGAAACAACTTAATAGACAAGGAAGAAGAAAAGAGTATAATTTTCAAAATGTTATTTTTAAATGTTTTAGAAGAATGATATATCTCCAGAGAAAGAACCGATGGAGTCTGAATGCAGATCAAAACATGCTTCTTCTTTATTTTTCTTGGTTTTGGTTTTTTTTTTTTGGCTACTGTTTTCTTTTACAACATGACTAATATGAAAATATGTTTTGCATGACTGCATATGTATAATCTATATCAAATTGCTTGCCTTCCCAAGATGGGGAGTGGGCAGAGGATGGAGGGAAGGAGGGATAGAATTTGGAACTCAAGATTTTTTTAAAAGACAAATGGTAAAAATTATTTTTACATGTAATTGGGGGAAATAAAGTATTAAATTAAAAGAGAATGATATATTTATCTCTTACTCTTTTAAAATATTTCTTTAAGATACTTATTAATATAAATGATGCTATATAATAAAGAATTTTGAGTGATTTAAAATTTTTTAATCAATCAGTCTGTATTTTTTGAGTTCTTACTATATGCCCATGAACATGGTAGGTACCATAGTGGATATTAGAGGCCATATGTGATTTGAAATGTGTAGAAGTTGTGTTTTGAAATATTTCTCCATGGTCTTATAAATGTTAATTTTAGTTATTAGCCTTGGGTTATCAAGGCAATTGACTATTTCAGGTATCATTGATACCTGAATCAGAAGTAAAAAAAAATCCTCATGCTTTAGGCAAAGAATCACACTATTTTTCAGCCCAAATCAAGGGATTCTATTTAATTACCATCCTTAAACTAATCAACAGCAACTGTATAAAAATACTGCAAGGAAAGATCTAGGTGGAAAAGTACAAAGGCTCTAAACACCTAATCCTTGTGCTCATTTAGAGAAAGATGTAGGGTCTGACTAGTGGTATAAGTGAGACCAATAGCCTTGTAATTCATTCATTTAGTCATGTCTGACTCTTCCTTGTCCCATGGATCTGATTTTCCATGAGGTTTTCTTGGCAAAGATACTAGAGTAGTTTGCCATTTCTTTCTTCAGTGGATTAAGGCAAACAGAGGTTAAGTGACTAGCCTAGGATCACACAGTTAATAAATGTTTGAAGTCAGATTTAAGCTCAAGTTTTCCTGACTCTAGGCCCAGCACTCTATCCATTGAGCCATCTATATGCCTACTCCTACCCTTTCAGTAGCTATGTTGTAGAGTCCCTCCTCTCTGCGTTTTGGCTTCTCCAACTACAAAACAGGGTTAATCAAAGAATCATACATTTAGAGGTGGAAGGTGTAATGGGAATGCAAATTTGGAAGATCTTCCCTGCC
Source organism: Petaurus breviceps papuanus (assembly GCF_028583685.1). Classification (NCBI taxonomy): domain Eukaryota; kingdom Metazoa; phylum Chordata; class Mammalia; order Diprotodontia; family Petauridae; genus Petaurus; species Petaurus breviceps. Next base: position 526,010 of record NW_027187316.1, read on the forward strand.
CCTAGGCTAAAGTGCACCAGAAGCCTGGGGAGGGAGGCTTGTTTTTCAGTAGATACTTTTTGATTGGCCAGTGGGTCAATAAGGTTGTTACATTCTCTGAGCCAGGAGAAGGCTATATAAGCCCTGATGTGTAGCTTTGTTTTGGGACTCACTTTGAGAAATGTTCTGTGATTTGATTTGAATTATGGGAAGCCGTTGTTGAGAGTCCCCCGGCTTTGAAAAACCCAGATGTGGAAACCCAGATGTTGACTGGGTATGGATGTAATGGTTGGACAGTTTGGAAATCTATCTACTTGATCTGTTTCTGTCTTGATAATTCTGCCTGTATGCTTTGAAGTTCAGGGTGCTGACCTTTTCCCCCTGAACAAGGTAAATGATATATGTCTGACTGATTAAAGTAAGCTTATTAACCCATTTTGAGTTGCTTTCCTTTAACAAAGCAGATCCAAGAACCTGTGTGAGCAGCCACCCTGGGGACGCCGGGGTGCTTGCTGCTACAGAAGGAGAACAGATGTTGTTTAGTCCAACTTTCTCAGTTTACAGATAAGAAAAAAGAGAACGAAGGGGCAGCAAGGTGGTTTAGTGAATAGAGCACTGGCCCTGAAGTCAGGAGGACCTGAATTTAAATCCAGTCTCAGACACTTAACAGACTTACTAACCATGTGACTTTGGGCAAGTCACTTAACCCCAATTGCCCTCCAAAACACAAACAAAAAAAAAAGAGGCCTAGAAAGGTTAAATGACTTGATCAAGGTCACAGAAAAACAAAAAGCAGAACTAGGCCTTCATCCAAAATCAGACAACCAGAGAGTGATAGATTTAGAGGTGGAAGTTTTATTAATGATTGTTTATTTTTATTCTGTCATTCAACAGTTTGGAAAACTGAGTCCCAGACAGATCTCTGTCTCCAAATCCACTGTACTTTCCACTCTATCATGCCTTTCTCCTCTCTCATAGAGGTGAGAATATCAAATGATGTAGGTAATGGCAGTTCACATTTACATAATGCTCTTCAGTTACAAACTGTTTTAATTGATCCTGTGAGGTAAGTAGGACATGTATTTATTACTTTTATTTTGCAGATGAGAAAACAAAGACAGAATTACTGGTTCAAGCAAGCCCACCAAATAGCAGAGTTGGGATAAGACAAAGAAAATTTAAACTATACCCTTGGCAAGAATAATGAAAAACAGGTAGAAGACCATTGCTGCTTGCAGTTAGGATAATATTAATGGCTGATGGAAAAAAAATGTGTAGGTATGGAAGCATGGTACAAAAAAGTTCTGATTCTTATTCTTTGTGTGACCTTGGGCAAGTCAATTTCTCTAGATCTCAATTACTTTACCTATTAAATGAGCCTATTGGACTGATGGTCGCTGAGGTCCCTTTCAGCTGTAGCGCTATTTTTTCATAGACTAGTGTATTGCTTCTGCTTGTTTTAACCAAAGAAATCAAACTTTACAATGAGAGATATTGAGCAAAAGTGGTTAAAAGATTTCAAAAATTTGAGATTGATAATGTAATTGCAAAGCAACCTTCCCTCAATGTGGTCAAGTCACTAGGCTCAAGTAAACAATATATCCAGGAAAAAAAAGAAAAGAAAACTGATTGTTATGATTCATAGGTTGCTATCATTGAAAAATTATGGGAAATGGGTGAGTCACACTTTTCAAAATAAGGAAAGGAGGTAGAAATTTTATACTATAGGTCAACAAGCTTGACTCTGAATCCTAGTAAAAATATTAAATCAAGGGAGGAGGAGGAGGTGGAGGTGGAGGTGGAAGAGAAAGCAATGCAATGTTGTTTATTTGTAATTATAAATCTTGGTCCCAAAGAAGAGAAGAGAATATGTACCTCCCCTTCTCCTTTCTAGAAGTGTGTGTGGGGGAATACGGGTGTGGAATATTCTATATATAGAAAGACTTGAGTGAATGTGTTATTTAGTTTTTAAACTACTTTTTCTTTCTTTTTCTTTTGTTATTTATAAGGGGTGGGAGGGAAGGGGGTATGTGGAAAGATATATTCAGAAATTCTTAGTTCCTGAGACTTACAAAAACAGGTGAACCACTACAGTTTGCAGACCCCTGAACTATACAGGTATATTAAGAAGAATCTCACAGTAAAGAAATTATCATCATTATCACCATGATCACTACTGTCATCATCAGATCTCCCACCTATCCTCCATACAGCTGGCATAGTGCTATTACTAAAGCACAGGTCTTACCATATCACTCCCCTACTCAATAAAAGCCTATGGTTCCCTTTTACCTCTAGAGTCAAATACAACTTCCTCTGTTTGGCATTTAAAGCCCTCTCCAACTTGACTCCAACCCACTTTTTAAGGCTTATTGTACTTTTCTTTCACTTCACCACTCAGCCTAGTTAGGCCTTCTTACTCTTACACATACACACATACACAGACACACAGACACACACAGACACAGACACACACACACACACATACACATCCTGCTTATTTCTGGGCCTTCCCATAGACTGTTCCCCATGCCTGGCATACACTATCCTTTCTTCCCCCTCTTAGAATCTCCAGTTTCTTTTAAAACTTAGCTCCAACTTCCACTTCTTTAGGAGACCTTTTTTTCCCCTCCTATCTCCCAGCTACTAGTACCTATCTTCCAATGTTATTTTTACGTATGATATATCTCTATAGATCTATATTAGATACTTATATGTGTATGTATTATTTACCCTAATAGAATATAGTTAACTTCATCAAGGACTCTTTCATTTTTGTCTGTATCCCAAACTAGTATATTATAGAATAGTATAGTATAGTTTAGTATAGTATAGTATAGTATAGTATAGTATAGTATAGTATAGTATAGTATAGTATAGTATAGTATAGTATAGTATGGGATAGGATAGGATAGGATAGGATAGTGTAAGGGTTATGGGATTTAAAGATCTTCCATGCCCCATTGGACTTGCTGACGTAGCAGGAAGGGGCGGAGCAAGAGGAAGCGGAAGCCAAACAGCGTTCCTGCGGTGGCTGGCGGTGGTGGCAACGGCGGTGGCAGCAGCAGAGGCAGTGGCAGCGCGAAGCCCTTTTTGAGTTAGGACTGCTAAGGACTTTCTGCTAAGGACTCCTGCTGAGGACTGCCAGAGGCTGGAGCTGCTGGGAGCGCGCTTCCAGGACACTGGGTGGTTGCTGTGTGTGGGGAGAGGAGGACCTTTGCCTGAGGTAGCCTGTTCTGTTTTAAA
>NW_027187316.1:529244-551629 GCF_028583685.1 Petaurus breviceps papuanus
CAGAGTAAAGCTTTTGAAGAAGCCAAGGCTGATAGGATAGTATAGGATAGGATAGTATATGATAGTATATGATAGTATATGATAGTATAGTATAGTATAGTATAGGATAGGATAGGATAGTATAGGATAGTATAGCATAGTATAGTGTCTGGAATAAAGTAGGCACTTACAGGCTTGAGGATTGGTTGATTATCATTGTCACTGCTATTGCCCCCACCATGACCTTTGTTATCATGGAATATCAGCTTCCCTAGTAGGATATAATGATAGAAAATCCTTATAGGCAGGAATTATTGTATTTAAAACTCTAATTTTTAGAATAGTGACTTGAACTTTTTTGTTTTTGTTCTTTGGCTGGTGGTGGTGACAGTTGGAGGGGAGACTTCCTGAACACTGTCTCCATTAAAACCAGATCAGCAACTCATCCTCAAATTACAGAGAGCTGTTTAAGTCGCTGAGAACTGAAGTGATTTTTTCATGGTCATATAACTAGCATGTTTAAAAGTAGAATTTTTTCTAGGCGGCCAGGTAGCACAGCGAGTAAGAGCACCGGCCCCAGTGTCGGGATGACCTGGGGATCGAATCTTTGCTCAGACACTTAGCACCCACCCAGAAACACCTGGTCCTGTAACCTTGAGCAAGTTACTTAACCCCAATTGCTTAAAAAAAATAGAATTTAATTTCAGGTCTTCTTAACTTCTAGCTGGACTCTTTATCCACTATACCATGAACATAGCAGTGGCTCAATGAATAATCATTGAATTGAATTTGATAGCTGCTATTCATATCATAGTTTAAGATTTGCAAAATTATATATATATATATATACAATATATGTGTGCATGCATGTCCATACACACATGTATAGGACAATATATGTGGGCATGCATATCCATACACACATGTATATGTACAATATATGTGTGCATGCATATCCATACACACATGTATACATACAATATATGTGTGCATGCATATCCATACATACATGCATTTTGAATTGTCCAAGTAGGATGAGGTTAACTGGGGAAGACTTCCAAGTAAAAGTGAATATGGAATTCCATTTTAAAGTAGGTGCTCCATATGCATTGGTACATATATGCTAAGCAGCTTAAAGAAAGACCAGAATTTAATTTACTTTTAAGTGAATAATTACAAGCAGATATTATAATTTTACTTTGAAATAAAAAAAGTTTCATTGTTTTATCTCTAGTATATGCAAATGTGCTGTTTCAGTTGGTTCAATTTCATCTTGGTCACCAAGCTAAGTCAATTGAAACAGTATATTTGCATATACTTGAGACAGCACAATGAATCTTTTATTTCAGAGTAAAATTTTGATGTATTTGTAATTATTGGTATTTAACTGTGCATTTGCACAGATAGGAAAAATTATGGTAAATTAAGGTAAAAATATAAAAACAATCTTGTGTCAGTTGGCACACTTGACACTCCTGATCCCTCCCAGAAGCCTGGGAGTCCAGAGAGATACAAAGGTTAGTCACACCACTTCTACTAACTGACTGAATATTCTTGGATGAGTCACTTATCCATTCTGGGCTTTCATTTTCCTGTTCTCTAAAATGAGGGGGAAGTACTAGATATCTACTCTCTAAACTCTAGTAGTCAAAGACCAAGATTTATCAAATGAGGCACAGGGCTCTATCTCATTTTTATACTTCTCAGCAAAGAATAAATTAGACCAAATAGAACAGAACTGAAATTTCTCTTGATTCCCAGGCTAGACTGCCTATGCCTTTTATGTCTTACTATGAATCAATACCATGAGTAAGATTATAGTTTATGTCTTCAGCCTCCTAGGAAGAAAAGCTCTCTGGCAGATTTGAATTGCTATGATGAATACGACTTAATTAATGATAATAAAGCACGTGATCTTACATGGAGAAATATGATACATGGAAAGGATTCTGGGAAGATGGCAGAGTAGGTCAGAAAATTCCAAGCTCTCAAGATTCCCCCCCCCCCTGCAAAAGAGTTAAAATAGCACCTTAGGGCAAACAAAGTGTGGGTGGAGATAAATAAGAACAGGGGCATAACCCTGGTCTTCCTGGGACAATTTGAGAAGATCAGAAGAAAAATCCCAAGAGGTTGGGTCTCTGTAGAGTAAACACCTCCAGGCTAGGTTCCATTTTAACAACTAGTGGCCTCTTAAATAGCAAGCAGCAAGCCCTAGGGTTAGTTGGTTTGAGAGACTGCCTCAGCCACAGCCACCCAAACTTTTACCCCCAGGATAGTGAGGGGAATTGGAAATCTGAGCCTGAGCTGGAGAAGATTGAGGGAACCTCTGCTGATCAGGACGCCATACCAGATGTTCTGGGAAGAGAATAGGGGACAGAAGCAACCAAAAAACACCTGGTGAGTGCAGAAGCAGTGGGGCAGAAAGCCCCTGGCTGTGGGCACTTATAGGAGGCTGGAGGTTTCACTTTAGTTTCAGGCTAAAGGGAAGAACTGAAGATCTGGGGCAAGAGGCACCATTTCCCATACTCCAGGGCTAGAGGTGATTGCAAATAATTAGGATATTGCCACAAAAAAAATGCACAGGCAAAGGATAAAGAATCCAACCATAGCAACCTATTATAGGAAGAGAGAGCACCATGGTTCATCCTCAGAGGAGGACATTGAAGTAAAGAAATCCCCCAAAAGTAACATCAGATAGTTGCCTGTCCAGAAAGAATTCATACAAAATCTTTAAAAAGACTTCAAAAATCAAATGATAGAGATGGAGGAAAAACTGAAAAAGGAAATAAGAATAATCCAAAAAATGTAATGCAAATCTTCTGCATTCATTTATAGAAATTCCTGTACCTTTATTTTCTTAAAAACTCTTCAAGCACTACCTTTTACATGAAGCCTTTGATAATATTTCCTAGTCTGCTAGTGCCCTTTCTCCACCAAAAAAAGACCTTATGTTTATTTTGTATTTTATAGAGATTTATCATTATCTATGTTGTTCCCTCCCATCTGAAGTCTTTTTACTTTGTTTTTTCCCCTTTTATTATTTTTCTTTTTTTCACAGCATGAATAGTGGAAATATGTTTAACATGATTACATATGTATAATCCATACCAGATTGCTTACTATCTTGGGGAGGGGAGAGAAGAGGAAGTGAAGGAAAAAAATTTGGAACTCAGAATCTTATAAAAATGAATGTTGAACACTATCTTTACATATAATTGGAAAAAATAAAATATTCTTCACATAAAAAAATACTTGGGGCAGCCAGATGGCTCAGCAAGTAAGAGCACCGGCTCCAGTGTTGGGATGACCTGGGGATCAAATCCAGGCTCCAATAGTTAGCACCACACCCAGAAATAACTGGCTATGTAATCTTGAGCAAGTTACTTAGACCCGATTGCTTAAAAAAAAAATACTTGATGTTTACTTGCCTAATTGATTAGCCCCGGATAAAAAGTGTTGCTTCCTTTCAGTTCTCCTACCAACTCTTTGCTCTTTTGGTGGCTTATTTGTACTTTTTTTCCTCCAGGTACTTACTCTCTTGATACCATGAAGCTCCCAGTGTTACTGTTGGTGGTTCCTTATTTCTCCCTCTGTATTCTCAAGTTATTCTAAGGTCTAAGATTATTTTGTCCCATACAAGTATCTGTGAGCCATGCCTAATCACATGGGACTAATCTGCTGATGAATCAACTAATGTAAGGCTATCCCTTGCACATGTAGACCAGCAAGATATGCCAATAGAATCCTACTGTCTTAGAACAATGAATGACAAAGTAGCTCCATGTTAAATCAGACAAAAAAACCCTGAACCTGTGAGACTGTGTAAAACTCATACCATTAGGAAAGAAAGAGCAAGTCTCTACCATGACTGTAGAAGTAGGGCCCCAATAACACATTGAATAACTCAAATGGATGAGGTAGCCAGGAATGCAGTAGTATCATAAGCATTGCTAATTCTGGTAGAGTCTCTCATAAGGAAATTACATAGGCATCCTTCATCTAGACTCTATTGATAGGCTGTTGGATTCTATAGTGTAGTGGAGAGGACAGTGAACTTGGAATAAGGAAGAAAGATCTGCATTTAAATTCTATTTCAGACATGTAAAAAAGTGGTGAAATTTTGTGGGTGATGTCTTTTGATTCATACATAAATTGGATTTAAGTGAGGCACAGTTGCATGAAGTCTTTGGCCTCATTCTCTATTTCAGAGTTGTCACAGTCCTTTGGCAGGACAGAGTCAAGATAACTGGTGATGGCATGAGATGCAGTGGATGGCGTTGGCATCTTCAATGTTTAACCAAATTCTAAGTGCTCCACAGAACCTGCTTCAGTTGCCTTCATGACCTTTGGAACAAATTGTTCTCATCTGCCCATTGCACTAGCGCAAGTCTTCATATGGTTGGGATAGACAACCCCCCTAATTTACTGAAAGGTTTGATACCTCTTGGATAACTTCAACCTGGTTTATCCCTTCTTGAAATGTTTTACTGGGATGTGGCCACCCTGCATGTTACAACTTCTTGGAGCCACAGGTGAGAGTTGGAAGATGGGATTCAGCCCTGAAAAAGACTCTGCAGCCCTCATACCAGAGGTACTAATCTTCCCTGAACATACTCTACATCTTATAAGGCATGTAATAACTCTCTGACCCTGGGCAAACCCCTTTACTTCCCTGGACCTCAGTTTTCTTATCTGAAAAATGAAGTTTGACTTGATGACCCCTATATTCTTTTCCAGCTCTACATCTTCAGTCCTGTGATTTAGTAAGTTACAGTTACAAATGAATTAAATTGTATTTATTAAATGTTTATACTATGTCAAGTGTTAGGGATACAAATAGAAAGGCAAGACAGTCTCTGTATTAAAAAAACATAAATAGGAGACTTTACAAGTCAAATGGAATGGCTTCATGCTACTTAGGACAGTGAAAAAATGATAATGCATCTTTAATTTCATTTTCATTGATGAAATTATGTTTCTGATGTGGAACCATTTGATAGAGAAATTTGGTCGTGAGATCTGACTTTGAGGAGGCAGGGACTCTGGCTCCTTTAGAGGCAGTTACAAGATTCAATCTTCACAAGTTTTGCTCCTTGGACATTATCTGTGGTAGCCACTTAATTTTAGTGACTTGTAATGGCAACTACAAAGGGTCATAAAATTCCATACTGGAATGATGGAGATGATTGAACCTCATCTTTGAACCTCAATTTCTTCACCTGTAAAATGGGGCAATAATACAGCCACCTTATGTTGTTTCCAGGTGAAGGGAAACTTTTCTAAACTGTGGCATGCTTTAGGAATATGAACTATGATTACTTTCATAATAATAATGGTATTACCCAGACAATTCTATTTGCAGTGAGAAGGTCTGAGTCTTAATTCTGGTTCAGTAACTGTATAACCTTGAATGAGTTACTTGCCATTTATGGATGTCAGTTTCCTCATTGGCAAAATGAGGGGGTCAGAATAATCTTCAAATTTGAAATCTCTAATCCTATGGCTATGGATCTGCATATCTTTTTTTTTAACACAACTCCAGAGAATTTGTGAATCTTGTCTTTGAGGGTGGGAAATGTGGAGAAAGAGTGAAAAGAATAGGACTTTGACCAATTTCAAAAATAATTGTACACCCCAGAAGTATAGTTCTCAGCAGCGGGAATGTGAGGGCCCAAAGAAATGGTAACAGGATGCTGTGGAATGCCCTGTCTATTGGAATATTTGAAATTATTCTTTTCTCATGGGAACATAACAGAATGTCATGCATTTAAATGCCTCGAAATGAGAGGAGGCGTATATTCTTCATTTGAAAATTATCCTTGATGGTAGCAAATGGGTGTTTGAAACAGATTTAATACATTATTCTCAGGCCAATAATTGTTTGGCAAGTATAATGTATTTTAAAGCATGTTTCTCTTATGTGTTAAAAATAAGAGAGTACTTTGTCACCCTAGCAAAGAGGTGATTTCTCTTTTGACTCAGTTTTGATAAACAGAAAGTGTCATTAATCTCTCAAGCAGGAGGAAAATTATAAATGATCTAACATCAAAAGCCCCTTGCCCATCATGTTGAAAGCATTAATGCAATTGTACTACATGGTTAAGATGATGTTCTACATCAGAACACTGAGATTCTTGGATGACTAGAACAGTGAAGTTCAGGGTCTGTACCAACATGCTTCAAGAGAAAACAGAAACCAAAGGAAGACTTACAGGGAATTAAATTTAGTTGGAATCTATGTCCACTGCCTCACTCCCTTAGTCCTAAAGGTAGTTTCGATGTGGGAGTAGACCTGTGCTAGAATGTAGTAGATATATCCAGTGGGACTACTAAGAACTCCATCTTTGTAGAACAGTGTTGTGGGGACTGAATCTAAAGAATTAGAATCTGGTCTGGGCTTTGTCATCAACTTGTTATGGGACCTTGAACACAAGTAACTTAAAACTTATCTTTAACTCTTTCTTTTTCTGATAAATGGCGATTGCAATGCGAATATTGAACCTGACCAAATATTTGGCTTTGGGCAAATTATTTCACCTCTCTATCTCAGTTTTTTTATCTGTAAAATGGAAAAGGTAGATGAATTGATCTTTGACTTAACTTCCAGTTCTTGATCCTGTGACAATACTATCTGTCCTACTTGGCTTATATGTTTGCTGTGAAAGGGAAATTAAATAGTTTGGTGTGGATAAACTTTATAATTTTGTCCAGGTATGAGACGGAACAGGATTAGTAGTTGTATAGGAACACACACACTCATAAAAACCCAACCCTGGTTCTTTGTAGTATTAAACATCCACCTTCTATTGTCAGGTAGAGCCATGGCCTGTTTAAACATTTCCAGTTTTATTTCAATTATATAGTCTTTTCATAAGGAACAAGGTTAGCTACTGATGAACTTTCAGCTTAATTACTCCATTATGAGTTTCTTTGAAATATGTCAAGTGTTTAGTAACTTCTTATAGAGAGCCATGTTTAATTATAAGGCACTTGAATAGAAGAATTAAAAGACTGGGCTAATTGATTGGTGATCAATGAATCTGAGAGGTGATCAAAGACTCAGAGGTGATATTAAAAAGAGCTGATGACTTCCGTTGGAACATAGAACTTGGAGGCCATTCAACCACATTGGCCTGTTAACAGAGTAATTGTTTGTCATTGTCCAGGCTTATAATAAATTCCTTCAGTTCACTGCCTAATTGATTTCTAGTTTTTTCTCCTTTGCCTTCCTTGGGTGCACACAGGTTTATTTGTGGAGGAGATGATTGAAAAAGTGGGTGAAGAAAATAGGAGAATTAAGTGATTACAGATAAAATTAAAGATAAAGATGTATTTACTAGATAATGAGGAGATAATGTTGTATTTTCCTTGACTCCAAGTTACCTTATAGTTCCACAGGGTAAAAATTGTATGAGTGAAGGGAGAAAGCATGGGAAAGTGTAAAGGACACTGGTCTAGGAGTCAGAAGACCTGAGTTCAAATTGCAGTTTTCATACTTACTAGCTATGTAACCCTAGTCAAGTCACTTTAGTTCTTTGAGACTCAATCCTTTCATCTATAAAAATGGAATAACAACATCTGTACTACCAACCTTACATCATTGGGAAGTAGAAGATATCAACCCAATCTGTGATTTCGTTGATTTAGAGTACTATTGAATGAGGAAACTCCCTTTGACAATGCATGTCAACACCTTCTTTGCAACCTAGTCTTAAGAAATCATCTAGAACACTTTAATGGTGAAGTAAAGTGCCCATGGTCATATTCCAGTATCTGTCAGAGTAAGAACTTCAACTCAGGACTTTCTGACACTGAGACTAGCTCTCTGTTTACTATTCTATGATACCTCTGTTCTTGATAAATGCTCTATAGTCAGTAAAGTAGTATAAAAATGAGAATTGACATTATTGTTGCCTATTGACATTATTTTTTCCTTTTTTCTATTTCATTAGATACTTTTATATATTAACCTAAAGAAACCTTTATTTCTATAAGTGTTTATACAGGTAGGTGGCATAGTGATAGAACACCAGTCCTGGAACCAGGTTTAAAGTTGAAATCCTGCCCTAGACGTTTGCCTGCTGTGTAACCCTGGGTACATTATCAAACTTTTATCTGCCTCAGTTTCCTCAACTGCAACCCGGGAACAATAATATACATTTAACAGAGTTACTCTAAGGATCAAGTGAAATAATATTGTAAAGCACTTAGCACACTCCCTGGCACTTTGTACACATTCCATACATGCATTCCCCCTTTCTTCTTTCTCTATATCTTGCAAGTAACACAATTTTAGATTCTAGTTTCTACTCTATTTTGCTATCCTTTTCCATTTTATAAGTGTTTGTCACTTCCACATACACAGTTATGATTGTGTAATGTAATGCCAAGCAAAGGCAACTTCCCAAGGTTCAAAATACCAGCATAGGTGCTCTCCATTTTATTCAGTGACAAACCAAGAACAGAGAAGATCAAAACATGACATCATTCAAAATACAGCATTTACTAAGTGTGATTAAATAATCTCCAAGTACTACCCCACCCCAGGACCTTACATTCATTCAATCAATTACAAAGTCCCTGTTCTAAATACTACTCCACCCCTAGGCTGTACCTTCATTTAGTCCATCACAAAACCCCTCTTCTCAAATGGAGATTAGTTTCCAATCTAAGTAAAGTACATTCATTTGTTGAACCATAGAACACAAAAAGGTCAAAAGTTCCCCACCCCTGAATCACAATTGAATCTACCCCAGAGTTACAAGTTTAAGCACAGCACTGAATACCCAAATGGAGGTCTTTTCTTCATCTTGACACTAGGCAAGTTCTCAGCAATCTTTGTTCCTGGGGAGACAAAGCTTAGCAAGGCCACAAGATACATTGCCAGTCCCTTCATTAATTCATCCTCTGTCTGCAGAACAGTCCTAGAACCCCTGAAAACATTAGCAAAACCCTCTCCCAGGATTTCTGTAAACATACAACAAGAAAATCCTTCTTCAGGGCTTCTGAACCAACAGAAAGGTTCCCAGACCCCTGCAACAACAGCACTGTCCTTCACCAGTGGACAGTATTCACTCTCTGTCTGCAGGACAGTTTCAGTAGCTCTGAACCAACAGAAAGGTTCCCAGACCCCTGCAACAATAGCACTGTCCATCACCAGTGGACAGTATTCACTTTCTGTCTGCAGGACAGTCTCAGGAGCTCTTAGCCAACAGCCAGGTTCCAGGACTTCTTCAACAAAAGGACTGTCTTTCACTAGTGGACAAATCTGGCAAAACAACATCAAAACAGACAGACAAAGTACCAGCAAAACAGCCATGTCTCCTCAGTCCTTGGCAGCTCAGGGGGCAGGTCTCAAAAGTCCAGGGCGATTCAAAGTGGCCTTCCACAATCCTCTCAGTCTCTCTCTCTGCCTCCACGAGGGTGCTGCTTCCAAAAAGTTCTTCTGCCTCTCTCTTGTGTCTCTCCAAATCTACGTCACCAGCTCCTCCCAGTTCAGGACTCTCTTTTCACATCAACAAGTCCATCCCACAGGTGGGATTAACAAGCTCTGGGTTTTAACACAATCAATTTGAAAACCAAGCCAATACAGGGGAATCTTTATATTCCATTACTATCACAGATTGCTAGTTTTTTTTTAATTTCCTGCCATCCTATTCTCTTATACATTTTATTCTTTACCCATTCTTTCTTTAAGAGTTTGTTGTGCTTCTGACAATGCCTCCCTTAATTTATTCTTCCTCGCATTCTCCTCTTTGTCTTATTCCCTTGTTCTGCCATTTCCCTGTTGGGAAAAATGTATTTCTGAACCCAACTCTCTGTCTCTCTCTCTGTGTCTCAATTATTCACTCCTTTAATCAGCTTAGATGACTGGTTTGTTTCATTCACTCCCTGCACTACCCTCTTTTTGTTATATAAACTTGTTTTTGTATACCCTATTTATGTAAGATTATTTTCCCCATTCTTCCTCTCCCTTCCCCCCTCTTTAATGTATTCTTCTTCTTCACCCTTTCCAGTCTAATCATCAAGACATAATAGAATCACTCCATGACCCTCTGTCTAATTATACTCCCTCTATGATCCCCACTGATAATAGAGTTCTGAATGTCTATAGCTATCATTATTGTTCAGGACTTTTTCAGTTGTGTCCAATTCGTCATTACCACATTTAGGGTTGGTTTCCTTGGCAGGGATACTGGACTGGTTTGCCATTTCCTCTTCCAGTTATTTCTATAGATGAGGAAGCTGAGGCAAACAGGGTTAAATGACCTACCCAGGGTCACACAGCTAGTAAGTGTTTGAGTTCTGTGACTTACTGACCCAGATTTGGGTTTATCAGCTTGTCCCTGGTTGAGAATTTCTGGATACTTCTTCCAGACTCAGTAACTATTAACTATCTGGCAAGGTTCTGAAGGTTTAGAACAATGTCAGGTATACTTTGTTATGTGACACTGAGATCTGTTCCTGGTGTCAGAGACACAGAGCTACCATTGGCTTCTTGAACTTTCTCCTGACTTAGTAAATAGCTAGGGGCAATTCTCATGACCATTCCTCTTTCTGTTATGGATCCCTGACCTGGGGCTGGATAGTAGGTGACAGAGCTTCCAGATGGTATATTTTCCTCCATCTAGCAGTTGTTCAGGGATCTGCAGGATCTTTCTCCCCTGATGCCTTGTATAGGTTCTCTTTCAATCCAGGGACATTACAATGTTTTGCACTGTGGTTACTGGCCAGACTCCCTCCCCCATGTTTGCAGATCTCTCTGTCTGCTTTCCTAAGCTACCTTGGGGTTGAAAATAACTCACTATGACTTTTTCTTGAATTTTCTGAATAGAATTTTGAATGGAGTATTTTCTTTCTTTTCTTTTTCTTTTCTTTTGCTTTTTGGAGGTGGAAGGTAGGGTAATTGAGGTTAAGTGACTTGTCCAAGGTTACTTGGCTAGTTTGTGTGTGTGTGTGTGTGTGTGTGTGTATTTGTGTGTAAAGTGTCTGAGGCTGGATTTGAACTCAGGTCCTCCTGACTCTAGGGCTGGTGCTCTATTCACTGTACCACCTAGCCACCCCTGGAGTATTTTCTAGATCTTTGATGAGGAAATGTGGTAGGCAAGCTAGACTCCAATGTTTTCCTTCACCCTATTATCTCACCATAAACTGTATCGTTGCTGAAACATTGACCATTTATCCCGAGATACCAAATAGAAGAAAGGGATTGTGTCTGTGTGTCTGTGTGTGTGTGTGTATTTCCTCTCTTAGTTGTGTAATTACTGACTAGATTATCAGGAATAAGACAAAGATGGAGATATATTCAGGAGTGACTCTAGAAATCATAAACAGGGCAATGTAACTACTCCCATTTTCCAGAGGTTGATTTGGCATGTACTCTTCTCTGAAAAATCTGAAATATATAAAGTTAACCAGATTGGCCAACCTGGTCAAACCCATTAGCCCTCTCTCCTTTAAATCCCTGAGGATAATTACAAAGGCAGTTATAATGGAGGAAGATTTCAGCCCAGCTGTGACAGTTTCTACTGTTTCCACTAATCTTCATTTTGACTGGTATAGTTGCTATTATTCTGGTGCTGACCACTTCTATAATAAAATATCTTTCACCATACATCTAGCAGTTGAGAGAGAGCTCAATTTTAAGGTGACTGCAGTAAAAACAATACCCTTCACCATGCTTTCATTTTCACAGATGTTTAGAAAATGGAACTTGATAATTTTCACTACTACTAGATATAATCGTTGACAATAGCATTGGTGTCCCCATTTTATGTAAAAGAAAACTTATTATGCAAAAGAAAACTGAGAAATCCAGTCATCTTCACACTGTCAAATTTTCAGATTTGGAGAAAGGCAGGAAAAGCCTGTAGGAATGAATGAACTTTTACCTGGACCTTGAGAAGTGGATACATGAATAAAAACCTTTCTCCTCAGCCCAGGCTTTTGAGAATTTCAGATCAATTACAGGTACATTAATCTATATTAGAGTGGATTTGGGAGGTTAAAATTAGTGTAACACTAAAAAGTAGGACTCTTTCTTATCTCAGAAGCAAATAAATTCTGTATAGGAAATAGCACTGGAATGAAAGTCTGAGGATTTTCTGAGAATGCAGTTGTTCATACAAAGGACTATTTGCTTTACATTTGCATACCAGTACCTCTGTATTAAGGGTCTCCACGTTAGAAGTGGGGAGGAGTATGTTGAGAATAGATTGGCATGAGTACACAGGATTACACATCTCTCAGTTCATTCTCCAACCTAATTATGTTACAGTGTTTGTATACTGTATACTTCCAGTAGTTGTATAAGTTTAAAGCCTTTCCATCTCCAGCAACTGTTATTTTTTTTCCCTTTCCTAAACCCAGACCATGTGCACTTAAGGCATTTATGCATCCATTTGGAGTTGGAAGTATGAAAATCTATGTAATGAAGTAACAATCTTTACTTCCTGAATAATTAATAATGTTGTGAATTAGAGACATTTAACAAATGCTTGATAATGTATTGATTGACATGTCAAAGCCTTCAAGAATCCAAGGTCTTCTCCATGTTGCCTTGAAGCATCAGAGGAAAACAGTAATAGTTCGGTATGAAAGTATAAACAATTTGGCATTAGCATATATGCTATTCGGTTCCACCTATAAAACATGCATACTAGTTCAGATAAAAGCAGCTTCTTTGCAGGCTATTTGTTATAATGAAAGAGATAAAACAAGCCCAAGCATATGGATGTTTATACAGATAAGCTGGGGTCACTAAAAAACTGTCATTAATGGTTACAGGGAAACTTTCTATGGGGATGGAAATACATAAACATGGTCTTACATTTATTTAAGGAGAAAAAAAAAACAATTTAGGAACAGGAGCCAGATTCCTGGCAGGCAGCAGATTACTGATTGCAGCTAATCATCATTATGGCAGCCTGTACCAATGGATGTTACAAAGTCTGAATACTTAGCAAGAGCCACTTCCCGCTCCCTCCCCCCTCTCCAACACTTTACTTAGGTTTATCACATAACTTTCCTAAATTTCCTAATTCTCCTAAAGAAAAATATTGAAATTAGCTATTTCTTTACTTAAGATGTAAAACGTCTCTGTGTTCCCAAGGGCATTCTCTGTCCTTTGCCTATTTTATTGGGTTTTAGATCTGTGAGTCTCTCCCTGAAATATGCCAAAATAGAATGGCTACACCAAGTTCCTTTTCAAATTACCTCAAACAGAACTATGAGGACATTTCCCATGGTTTTTCCCATCTAGTAAAGGACACTTAATAGCTTATTCGAGGGTCCAGAAAGTTTGAGTGATAGCACCTAGACTGATTAGTGAAATAATTTTACATTAGAGCTAGATGAGGTTTTAAGGATCATCTAATTGAATAATTTCATTTTACAGAGGAGGAAATTGAGGCACATAGCTATGAAAGTGGCTTGCAAAATGCTCATTGATTGCCCAAGATGACACAGTTAGAGTCTGGGTCTAAAATTGGAACTAAAATACAGATCTCTTTATCACTATAATCATTATAAGATATACATCTTTCTACTACAAATTTCAAGAAACTTCTTGACTTGGTTAAAAAAAAGCTGTGATAAAGTGGGGTTCTTAGCTCTAACACTTAGAATTATAGATTTAAAGTTAGAATTGACTTTAGGGATCCTCTACTCTAATGACCTAATTTTATTTTTAAATTAATTTTTCCCAATTAACAAAATTCTATTTTCTCTCCCTACCACTTCACCATTGAAAATCAAAAAGGAAAAAAAAAATATAATAAATATTCATAGGCAAGCAAAACAAATTATGTGTTGGCCATGTCCACAAAATTGATGTCTCATTCTCCACCCTGATTCTATAATGTGATGGACTACCCATCTTTGTCTAGAAGTAGGTAATCTGCTTCATGGTCCATGTGGAATCATGGTTTGTCATTGTGTTGATCAAAGTTCTTTGTCCTGAAAAAATTTCTCTTTACAATCTACTGTATAAATATACAAATACTGTATAAATAACAATTTATTGTATAAATTGTTCTTCTTTATTCACTTTGTAAAACATCTTCATTTTTATGGATGAGGGTAATAAGGCAGATTCAGAAAGGTTAATGGACTTGCTTAAAAGGTTACACAGCCAGTAAGAGGGCTCTCTATCTGTCTCTACAGGATTCAAACCTAGGTCCTTTACCTCCAAATCCAATAACCCTCTTTCCACTGAACAACATAGTGCTTCCTTGACATAATTCTATGACTCTGAATGTGCAATAAGAAACAATCATTTTCTTAGTCCTTTTATGGTAAAGAACCGGGAGGTATACATACCAAACAAGGTTTCATTCTGTTTTGAGTTCCAGGGAGAAGTTGAATCCATTTTCTTTTGTAGCTCAGCTGATCCTTCATCCCTAATTGTGTGTGCATGGCTGTTTGTGTACTTCTCTTAGCCTCTAGCAATGAATTTTTTAAATTAAACTCCTTCAAATACCATAATTTTATCCACTTTTAGAAAATGTTTGCTGTATTTTGTTTTGCTTCTTGTTCATTTCTTATTCTATTTCTCAACTTTCTCTTTTCAGTGAGCCTTCTTTTATGATGAATAATTTTTCAAAAGCACTTCTCTGTGATTCACCAGCTTATCAGCTGA
Organism: Petaurus breviceps papuanus; assembly: GCF_028583685.1. Classification (NCBI taxonomy): domain Eukaryota; kingdom Metazoa; phylum Chordata; class Mammalia; order Diprotodontia; family Petauridae; genus Petaurus; species Petaurus breviceps. The sequence goes on from NW_027187316.1 coordinate 543,862, forward strand.
GTCTGATAGTATATATGCAAGATTCTATAGCCATAGTCCCCCAGACCTGCAAAGAGGAAAGGGAAATACAGTTTCTCAGCTCTTCTCTAGGGCCAATATTTTTGGTTGTTTTAATTATACAGAATTCAGTTGTCATTGCTAATGAGATTGTTGCTGTTACTCTTGCCATTTACTTTGTGGAACTCTCATTTGGAATGAATTGTATTTCACAAATGGACTTGTTGTGCTTAGTTGCAATTTTTAGGTACCCTTTGTCCCATAGAACAACCCCACTAAAATTATAGTCCTATCTGAGCCAATCTGTATTTTGTAAAAGGGAACAGATTGAACTTGATGAAGGAGAGAGAATAGGAACCATTATTTGCTGCTTGGGTACAATGTAAGATCAGCTCCTGGATAGCAAACCATGTCAGATGATTCTGTTTTTATTTTATTAAGTGGGAGTACAGTTGAGAAGAGAAATAGCCTAGAAGTCAGAACACTTGGATTTTAGTAGTGGCTCTGTAACTCATTAGCAATTCAATCATATGCATATCTTTTGCCTCTCTGGTCCTCATTTTCCTTATCTATCTATGAATCAATCAACAATGAAATAATTCCTACCTTTGAGAAGCTTACAGTCTATCATGGGAGGAGACAGCATGTACATATGTAGGTATAAGCAAAATAGATGCAGGACAACTCTTGGGAGAAGGTACTAGTAGTTAGGGAATCAGGCACAGCTTCATTTAAGAGGTGACTCATCTGTAAAATAAAGGGATTGGGCTCAATAACCTCTTACATTCCTTCCTGTATTCTTTCCATTCCTAACATTCTGTGATTCCATGATTCTTGTATTAATTAATCCACAATTTGGGCTAAAAAGCAAATAATCCCTAGTAAATTAGATTCAAATGAGCTATTTATTATAACTCTAAATACTATTAAAAAAAAAAACAACCCTAGAAAATGACACCATTTTACTCCATATACCACTTTTCTGCAGAGAGACTAGGGGGAATTTGTGGTTTTCGACTACCCCCCAAGAACCCTTCTCAAGTAATAAACTAAGTGGAAAGTCTTATCTTCCAAACAAAAGCTAGAAAGTACTATATATTTGCAGTGGGAGCTAATTTGAACGAACCAAGGGACTTTACTTACACAGGAGTACCTGATGTTATAATCTAAAACACTAGGCTACAATCAGAGAAGAAGGTAAGTTATTGTTCAGGTCACAAAAAGGACTGGGGAGAATCTCTTTAGAAGGAATTCCCCTTCCCTTTGTGCATTGGGAACCATAGGAGAAAAGGAAAAAAAAGTTTTAAAAGGAAGCAAATTAGGAGATTAGAAAGAATCTTGGTTTTGGGATTGGGAAGATAAACCTTGCCTTTCATTAGTTGTGTAACTTTAGGTAAGACACTTTACCTCACTAGGCCAAATCTTGTGCTCTTCGGACGTCATTTAGCCTTACGTGGTCTCAGTTTCACAATCCATAAAATGAGGACCAGATATCCTGTCATGTCCTCTTTAGTTTCATATGTATGATTCAACTGTCTTGTTGATCTTTATCATACTGAAGCTCATGATTGCGCTCTGTCTCAGAACTCAAGTGGACTGCTTACAGGGAGTTCTATCCCACCTTAAATATTATACACAACCTTTTAAAGTCTGTTCATGTGATTTTTGGTTATGTGGCATGGAAAAACAAACAAACCCACCAATCTTTAATTTGCCAATCTTGTCAGTAACATCCAGGGGAATCATTGCTTATTCCCAGGAAAAAAAATGCACCAAATTCACAATAATTTAAAGAGCATCAACAAGATAAGAAGTCAGAAAAACAATAGATAAAAAAGAAATCCTTCTGAAATCAAATCAGAGATCAAAACTTCTTAAGCCTTCCATTTAGCCTACTCACCCCAGCCCATACTTGGCATTGTTGTTACTGTTCAGTTGTGTTTGACTCATTGTGACCCCATTTGAGATTTTCTTGGCAAAGGTAATTGAAGTGGTTTTGCTATTTCCTTCTCCACATCACTTTATAGATGAGGAAACAGAGGCAAACAGGATTAAATTACTTGCCCAGGGTTATACAGCTATTATCTGAGGCCAAATTTGAACTCAGGTCTTTCTGACTTCGGGACCAGTGCTCTATCCACTGTGCTACCTAACTGCCCTTACTGTATATTAGGTGCAAGAAGTATTAACAAACAGCAGATCCCTCACCCCACCTCAGTTATGACTGAGGCATCCTCCATTAAATCCTATAAATATAGTAGCTGTCATTTTGCCCTCCAAGTTATGTAATTAGGAGTTGACACTTTGTGCAGTGAACCAGATACAGAGACGAATAAATGCAAAGATGACTAGAGAGGAAGGAAAAGGGACTATAAACATAGTCTTCTATTAGTAGGTTTTTCACAGGTCATACATGCAGTTGGGTCTCCCTATATTTGAGGGCACTAAAGACACCAGGCATCAGTGTTTTGTACAGAAGAAAATACTGGTGCCATGTCAGGGGAAGAAAGAGGAGCAAATATTACTGGTTCTATGAGAATAAAATGTTGAAAGAAAAAATAAAACTCCAAGAGAATATAAACTATGGTCTGAAGTATATAAGCTCATAATGAGACTTGGAGAGGCAGAAAGGAAATTGAGTAAGATTTTTAATTTAAAAGATCAGCAAGACAATGTCTAAATATTATATTCTAAAGGAATGCAAATAAAAAAAGAAAAAGAGAACAAGAAAATAAATTCTGTAGATTCTTCACAATAAGCCTTAGAATGGTGAATTTTTAAAAGAAGATATGATAATAATTAGGTAAGAATAAAAATTATAGAAAAAATATAAAAAATACAAGAGAATTGAAAACTAGTCACCAATGGAGAATCTTTCAAAAGTAGTAGAAGCTCTAAAAGAAAAAAAAGAGACAGATTTGGAATTTTTAAAAGACAGAAGTAGGAGAGAATTTGGCAGAAATGAAAAAAAAACTTTAAATGAAAAAAAAAATTATATACAGAATATTATGACTGACCTTTAAAACATGATGCCCACAGACAAATTTTAAAAAAGAATTAAAAGAATTCTGAACTTGAGAGACACAAAGCACAATGAACATTTCCATATATATTATAGAAGAAAGGGACAGGATTGTATATGTAACTTCAAATCACTACCATATCATAAGGAATATATAGCATCCCTCTCAACCCACTGAATGTTATCCATGTCAGATTGAAAAAAATCTTGAAAGAAAAGTACAACCATCCTGTCAAAGTAAGATGGGAATTCTGTTATTCAAGATCTATATGGAAGTAAAACAAATACATGAGAACAAGAGCCATTCAACAAATTCACCTGGTCAGAACATGAGAATGCTCTTTTAATTTTTTTTTTTGTAATTAGCAGTCATATAAATTATGCCTTCAAATTGTTGAGATTCTTTTTCCATCTGGCAAATTCAGCTTTTTAAGGCATTCTTTTCCTCATTGCCTTTTTGAGCCTCTTTTCCCATTTGAGTTAGTCTATTTTTTAAGGTTTTCCTTTTTTAAGATTTTTTAAGATATTATTTTTTAATATATTTATATGTTAATATATTTAAGATATTTATTTTTTAATAAGATATTATTTTTTAAGATTTTCCTCAGTCAGGCTATTGACTCTCATTTCATAATTTTATTGCATCATCTCATTTCTCTTTCCAATTTTTCCCTCACTTCTCTTATCTGCTTCTTTAGGTCCTCTATGGCCTGTAACCAGCTTGTATTTTCTTTTGAAGCTTTTGCTAAAGGAGTTCTGATTTCACTGTCTTCCTCCTGTTCCATGCTTTGCTCCTTTTTGTCCCCAAAATAGGAGTCTAATGTTGGAATCTTCTGTCTGCTTTGTTTCCTTTGCCTGGTCATGTCACCCCTCAGTTACTTGACCCCTGGGCTTTTTGCCACAGTAGGACTCTGCCACCAGACAGGTGAGCTTTCGTCCCAAACACTGGGGTTTTCTCATCACCTGGAGGTATTAGATGGATGCCCTCTCTGAGGCCTCCACACGCTCTGGCAAGCTGGACACACACCCCAGGACCTCCATCCTAGACTGCAATCCAGATCCAAGCTGGTCACATGGTCCACCTACACACTGCAGGCCAGGAGCTGAAGCTGCCACGTGGCACTTGGCTGGCTGTGCCAGCATCTCAGTGGCTTCTCACCCTCAGGGAAAAAAGCCAATGCATTCCCACTTATTGGGTCCCAAAGTCCAGACTGCACTGACCTCTCACTTTGTTCTTCGAATCTATGTGTTGATAATTCTGGAAACGTCCACAGCTGCTGCTGATCTCGAGTCCCTCTGGCCGGTGGCTGGTCAGGCTCACCCTGGGGTTAAAACCTCCAGTGTACTGGGCCTGGGCTCGGCTCTCGCAGAGCACTGAGCTGGCCAATTCCTGCTGGCCTGCCGGGCTGTCCTCAGCAGAAGGTTAGCTTCTCTGTGTCGTTTTGTCGGTTCTGCAGCTCCAAAGTTTGTTCAGAGTCCCTTTTTTACATTAATTGGGAAAGGTGGAAGCCGGAGCTGCAGGGAGGTAGTGTTTCTACTCTGCCATCTTGATTCCGCCCCCCCCCCCCCCATGACTTCAAATTGTTAATAATAAAATAGATATAAATCAAAAGATCTCTGTTCCTTTTCACACTTAGATATCTGGCAAAGATGATAATGTGAATAATCACTGCTAGAAGGACAATGTGTAGATAGGCATATTAGCACAGTTTTGGGAAAGCTTTGAATTAATCCAACTATTCTGAAAATCACTTTGGATTTATGTGAGAACAGTGACAAAAGCATTCATACTCTTTGACCCAGCACAAGGAAGCAAAAGACAGAAATGGAGATCCCATATGTACTGAAATATTCATAATGGCCCTTTTTAAATCCTGGTATTAAAGAACTGAAAGCAGAGTGAATGCTCATTAACGGGGGAATGGTTGAACAAATTGTGGTATAGGAACATAATGTAATGTCAATGTTCCATAAGAATTGATGAATATAAGGAATTCATAAAAGCATGGGAAAACTTGTCCGAATTGATGCTATATGGAGTAAACAGAGCCAGGAAAATAATGGCTAGAATAATGTAATTTTAAAAAATAGAACAAATTCTTGGGCTACATACATATAGTGACTAATCTTGGATTCAAACTGGAGATAATGAAATGCACTACTTTCATTTCACCACAAAAGTGGGAAACCAAAGACATGAAATGCTACAAATGCAGTCAGACATGGTTGTTGGATAAGCTTGTTTTGTTTGATTATTTTTCTTTGTTGTAAAGGAAGACTTGCTGGAGATAAGGTTGACTGGCATAGAGAAGGGCATATCTGGAAATGTCTGTTGTAAAAAGAAATGCTACAGAGAGAACTTCAAATAACATAAAATGTACATTCTTTGATAAAAAAAAATCACTTGACCTCAATAAGTTTGGGACATTTTTATCTTGTGGCTGATGACAGCTTTTTCAAATTGAAAGACTTGAGATAAGTTGCTTACATACTTTATACCTTACTTATTCCTCCCTCCTTACTTGGGAGAAATCTTCTATAGTCCTCTAAATAAATTAACAATTTTTTGAACTTGAAATTTCAATGCTTAAGAAGTCCTGCCTAGAGTTGCTTTGTAAAGTATATGAGATCTCCCACACTTGATCATTAACTCATTATGTGACTTTGACTGAATCACTTTTGTTTTTGTTCTAGGCCTATTTCATAGAATCTCAGAGTTGGAATGGGCCTTTGTTCAAGTAGTCCTATCTGCTATACCGTGCAGGAATCTTCTCTATGGCATCTCAGAAGATGATTATAAACACCCTAAGTACAAAGTTCTGTTGATACCATTGGTTAATAAGATAACAAACTCAATTGTTGGACAAATAAAATTACTGGAATCTTTTTTTATGTTGGACCAAAATATGACTCCTTTTAATTCCTACCTATTAACCTAGCTAGGCCCTCTGGAACAAGAATTAGTCCAATATCTCTTGATAACTCTTTAAATATTTGAATGTAGCTATTGTGTTTCTATTAAATTGTCTTTTCTTTAGGGTATAAATTCCCAGTTCCTTCAACTATTCTTCATACCATCTGCATTTTAGACCCAACATCTTCCTGGTTGCTACTATTTTTATTTTATTATATATCTGCTTATCAAGGTTAACCTTAGAATGAACCAACCAATTTAGCACTTCAGATTTTATTTGACTTTTTCAGAGTAAAGTGGTACTTCCTTAATCTGGACACCTGTAGTACAACAGCCTAAATTTGCTTTTTGACCTTCTACATAGCACTATCTGTATTCAGCTCATAATAAAAAAATGACTTTTTCAAATTAGGATCATGTATTTGGAGCTAGAAAGGATATTAAACATCATCTCTTTCTCTTTGGCAAGGTTCAATAACTCTTATAGACTACAAAGTGTCTACTTGATAATATTGAAAGTTCTTCTGTCTTGGTGATACATTTTCCCCAGTCCAGCTTATAAACCAGTGTTGGAGGAGACTCTATGGAGGGTGAATCTGTTGGGGGAGTTATCACCTGGTCTGCAGCTTTTGAATTACTTGTTTTAAATTACCTGTTAGGCTTCACAAAGTGGCAGTTGGAAAGACTGAGATAAAATGGCCCATCCTCTTTTTCTGATGTGCACCTTTCTGAATTATCTTTATCTCATTATGAAAGTTACCAATAAAAGCTAGGTCCATCTTGAATCCCTTGTTGATCTCTAGTATCAGCCCATCACAGTATTGCTATCTTGATATATTTTAATAAACTTTTAAAATTCTCTTTTTCCTGAGTTTTGCCTCATTAATCAGGGTGAAAATGTGAAGAAAGCATTTTCCTTTTAACAGTAAAATATATCTCATCATGCATGAACTTTTTAAAAGCCATCTGCTGCCGCTATCTTGTACTTGTATCTTTGAATTTTTAAAGCTAATTTCAGAACTTTACATATATTTCACTTAAACTGCATATCATTAGTTTCATCCCTTTTTCAAAGCTTGTAAATATCTATTTGGATGCTAGTTCTGTCATCCAATATATTAGCCATTTTTTCCAAGAACAACAAACATGTATTGAAAACTTGTGCTAAGTACTATGCAATACTCTGAGGATTCAGCTCCCCCCCACCCCCACTGGAAAAAAAAAAAGCAAAGCATTATTTCGACTCTCCAGGAGCTCATGATCTAATAGGGGAAACAACACACAAAAATAAAATTGTATGTATAAAATTTGGGGGCTACTGTAGAAACCTTTGATGTCATTCATTGATAGTACTTTTATAAATTCTTATGGTACTTTGAATAGGATAGTCATATCCTTCATTCAAGAAAGTCCTAATAACTCTAAGAACTTAGAGAGTTGACTGTGCCAATAAACAATTTTTTAAAAAAAAAGTAAATAAAATAAAAATAAATGACCGAGCAAATAAAAATAAGTTCCTATTAAGAGAAATGCTGTCAAAATGATTTGATGTACAGAATTAATTTTGAAAATAAAATTTGTTTCACAAAGAAATAAAATTTAGTCATTAAATTTTTTGATAGAAAACTTTAGAAATGGACTAGTAGGTCATCTACTATATAACATGAAAGTGGAAAGTAATCACAGATGGAAGGGTGCCTATTTCCTCATTTAAATCATTGCTAGATATGTTGAACAGAGAGCACTGATAAACCCTTAGAACCACCTACATTGACATTAGTTCAGTAAGCCTCAGGTACAATTGTTCAAGGGTTCCAAGTTAATCTAAATATACT
>NW_027187316.1:551639-556160 GCF_028583685.1 Petaurus breviceps papuanus
CTAGCAATTCTTTGAGCCACCCCTCACCCCCCAAAAAAATATTAAGTTAGTTTGGCATGAATTCCTAATGTATCAGTGCTGATTCTAATAATCACTAAACCCTTTTGTTAGTACCTATAAAATGTTTAATGACTTATTCTTGATTTTTACTTGCTTCATAATACAGAGGAGAGTGTTGGACTTGGAGTTTGAGGACCTGGTTTCTAATTCTAGCTGTTATTTCTACTTTTGTTGTCTTAGGTCTCAGTATTCTCACCTCTGAAATGGGACAGGGAAGAATCTTTTACATAATCTTCTATGTAACTTCCATCTTTAGGTCCATGTTCTTATACATGTTACAGCATAGGTTTTTAGTCAAGAAGATCTGAATTTTAATTCTGCCTCAATCATTTGTGACCTTGGACCAATCACTTAAGCTCTGTTTCAGTTTCCTGATCTGTAAAATGGGGCTGAGCTAGTTTACATATGGAAAGTGCTTTGTAAACCTTAAAGTGCTCTACAGATACTATAAATTTTAGAATCTACCTTTCCTTTATGAGAAAGATAGGACATTTGTCTATTTCTAGTCTTCTGACAATTCCATTGCCCTTGACTTCTCAAATATTACCAATAGACATTTTACATATAAATTCATTCAGTCTTTTGCGATCTGAATACAGCAAAGAGAGAAACAACTAATTTTGGTAATAACTCACATGTATTTAGCAATTTTTAAGTTACATAGCACTTTATAAATGTTAGCTCATTTTATTTTCATAACAGCCCTGTAAGGTACATTATTGTTGGAAGGATCCATTGCACAGAGATGGTGACAGAAGAAGGAAATGCCCTGGTCAAATTAATCTGGGGCGATTAAAAGCACAAAATGAGACAATGTGGTATAGTCAAAGAATGCAATAGTTGGATTCAGGTGAGTCTTAGAGGTAAATGTGGTTTCTGCCACAAGCAATTGAAAGAGATGATTATTTCTCTCTTGCATTAATAACTAATCATTGAATCAGTACCAAGGTTTTCCCCCTTTTCTATTTCCTTACCAAAAATCAACCAGTGTGGGAAATCTGGGGCAAAGACTTAGCCATGCTAAAGATCTAATCAAAGACAGTAAAAGAAATTTTAAGTTAAGGCTAATGGGTGGATTCCTGTTCTTTGTGTTTAGTCAGACAGATCTTGGGCAACATAGATTCTTCCATTTGTTTGACAGGTGATATGGAAATTGATGTCTATTTGAAGAAGATTTGGGTGTTCAGTGTTACATACCTCAAGACCTTCATTGTAATGTAACCCAACCCTTCTTGTAATATTAATTTCTCATTAATTGTTAACTAATTAGAGTTGTCACCCTCAGGAAAACCTGCTCTTTCAAGGGCATATGTGTAAACCCACTGCCATGAGGGGTCTTTGGCATTTGAGAGTGCCACTGGCCTCTTATTGATAACACGCTTGTCTTATTAATAAAATGATTAAATTACCTGGTGTGAAAAAAAAAAGATTTCTAGACTCAGATTTCCACTCCCTTTCCCTCCCTGTCCCACACAGCCTTCTGTTCAAAGTTCTTTAAAAGTACATTACTGATAATGAGATCACATTGAATCTTATCCTGGGTCAAACCTAACCCAAACCTGAATTGATTTTATCCCACTCAGGCTTGGGTGGAGAAAGATTTAGAATGGAATAGGATGATGGCAGGATGATACCAGCCCCTGTTTACCAAGATTAAATGACCTAAGTCACATACTCAAGACCTACTTTTAGTATAGCCCACTTACCAGTATGTTGACCACTCAGTGTTGATTGACACTCCTTGGGAACACCTACTCTTTGAAGGGCCTATAACCTGTACCCCCAAATCCCAAATTCTGAACTGGTCCCCTTAGGGGGGGCCAATTTTGGACTGAACTCCCATGCAATGCATGTCAAACCAGTTTGAGAGAAATTAAACTATGGCTATATGAACTCTAATTTTATTTGTCTCTTTCTTAAAATAGACTCTATAATAGATTCTGTTCACACCAGAACCATGTCTCTCAAACTTTTTAAAAGTCACATTATGTGAGCATGAACTTGCCTTCTATTAGACTCAATTTCCTCATTTGCAAAATAGGGAAAGTAAATCCTGTAGTATTTGTCATATGGGGTTATTGTGAAGACCAAATGAAAACCTTAAAGCTCACATAAATGTCAGTTAATGAGTGATATGATTATATTTTTATCGAATTTTCAATGCAATTCCTATTTATCTGAGGAGTTCTTTGGCTGAGGTCTTTAAACTTTTTCTAAAACTATTTTGATAATTATTTCAAGTTCATTTATTATCCTATGCATTTTTATTATATGCATTTAAAAGCATTATTCTGAGAAGAGGTTTATAAGTTTCACTACATTATCAAAGGGGTCCATCATATGTGCACACACACACACACACACACACACACACATACACACATTAAAAACACTTGACCTAAGGATGTATAGCCACAATTATTTTCCCATTTAGTATTTCAAAAAATTTTGGGGCTTATTTTCCAAAAGTTGAGTTTTATATTAATTTATTTATACTTATTTTTTATATTAATGAATGGTAATCATATATAAACCACTTGAATAAGCAATCAGATATTGAAAATAGTTCCTATTTTTTTTCACTTTTGTTTTTTCACTTACTGTGTCTATTTTCTATTTCTCTATGATTTCCAGGCAAAATATTTCCTTTTCTTTCACCTGGAATAAAAAAAAAAGAAGTTTTTCCCTGTGGGATCAATAGAAATCATAGAAAACAGTAGAGAAAAGGAGATGAACTATGCAGGCTAAAAATCCAAATGCCAAAACACCTATAGTAGTAACTGCCTTGAGATAGTTCCAAAGTGATTTGGTCAGTGCAAACTCATTTATAAATTGAGCCAATCCTTTAAAAGATAATTGGACTTTTATTATCTTTCCTCCCCCCCCCCTTTTTTTTGTCAATGTCTTTCCCCCAATTTCCTGATGTGCTTATAATGTGAATTTAGATTGGTCTCTGCCTTCAGTCACATTGCTAGAGGAAACTATAAACCGAGAATCAAAAGAGCTAATTGTAGCCTGTGGGCTATTTTAAAAGCTTATTTGTTATCCTCAACTGGAAGAGAAAGATGTTTATTATTCTCTATCTCTAAAGAATACTTAACATGTCTTTCCAAAGGACTGACTCATAGAGGAGGAGAAGGACTATAATGTAGTCTATGATGAGGACTACCAGAGGAATTGAAGAAAATGAGGTTGGGTCTGAGACCAAGCAGAGACAGACAGAAGGATCCTAGAGATAGCCATAGGCAAAAATACAAAATAAGATGGGTTGCCTCCCCTTTAGGTCTTCTTCAAGAGGCATAAGGGAATAATGGTTAGAAAATTGGTCTCAGAATCTGGAAGAGATAGCTGAGTTTAAAACCTCTCTTTGATGTATACCAGTTGAATGGCCCTGGGGATATAAATTAACCTTTAAGTGTCTGAGGCAACTTTCTAACTATAAAATGCAGAAAAGTTGTTGAGAGATTTTCCTATATGGATGAAATAAAGTCCCCTTTGTCACAGTTGACTTTCAATTAATCCCTATTAAACTGATAGAATGTGGGCTTAATAGTGACTCAAGGGTGTGTGTTTGTGTGTGAACCCTATTTGCATCTTTAGTGGAAATAATAGAAGAAAGAAAAGTCTTCAAGACCCGAAGTCGTAAATTCAATTACATTCAACTAAATTTGCACCTACTCTGTGAGCTATTTGTTGTTGTTCTGGAGACATATAAAGATGAAAAGACAATGCAGTACCTGTTCTCAAGGAATTTATAATTTTAAGGAGGTGATGGTGGTAACTGAAGTGCATGCAACATGTATAGAAATTATATAATGTAGAGTGTGATGGGGCAAAGTACCCTGGGAACATTTGATGAAAGATATCACTTCCACCTGGGGTGAAATGCACTTGGGGTAGATTTTACTAAACTTTACTAAACTGTTTTACTAAACAGCACTGCCATTAAATATCAGAGAAAACAGGGATTATCAAATATTTTGTGTCTTGGAACCCTCCTCAGAAAAAAAATATTTCTTAAATGCATGAAATAAAGTTCACAAGATTACAAAGGGAACTAATCATATTTAAATAGTTATCAAAATACTTAAAATAAAAGTTCACAGACCCTAAGTTTAGAGTTCTTGACCTAAAGGAAGTTGTCTCTACAAGGACTTTTCCCAATCTCGGGATCCTTATCCTGATTCCCTGTTGATGCTCTTTTTTCTTGAGAGTACTTTGCATATACTTTGTCTACTCTCACTTTTATCTGTTTTCATTTTGTATCCCTCTGATAGGATATAAAATCCTTGAAGGTGGAGATCCTTCCTTCCTTCCTTCCTTCCTTCCTTCCTTCCTTCCTTCCTTCCTTCCTTCCTTCCTTGTTCCTTTCTTTCTTTCTTTCTTTCTTTCTTTCTTTCTTTCTTTCTTTCTTTCTTTCTTTCTTTCTTTCTTTCTTTCTTTCTTTCTTTCTTTCTTTCT
>NW_027187316.1:556170-571813 GCF_028583685.1 Petaurus breviceps papuanus
TCTTTCTTTCTTTCTTTCTTTCTTTCTTTCTTTCTTTCTTTCTTTCTCCTTCCTTCCTTCCTTCCTTCCTTCCTTCCTTCCTTCCTTCCTTTCTTTCTTTCTTACTTTCTTACTTTCTTTCTTTTTCTTTCTTTCTTTCTCTGTTTATTTTTGGCTGGGAAAAGCACCATAAACTTGCTATGATACAGAAGAAACAGAGACCCTAGGACACTATGAGATGATTACTAGAAAACCTTTCTGCTTCACTTCAACAACTGAGAGATTTGATAGCTTTACTTAAATAAATTATTCTTGATAATATGGTGCTGCAGCAGCTTAACATAGTGAATAAAGAGTCAGCCACAGAGTCTGTACATTGAATTCTATACCCTCCTCTGCCAAAAACTGACACTATGACATTGGGCAGACCATCGAATCTCTTGGTGTCCCTGGAAACTCTAAGACTCCAAATTGCAGAATAGTTGGTATAGGAAATTTCATGATGATACTGTACTATACTAATAAAAATCACAGGTCATCACCACCCCTGCACACTCACCCTACCACCACAAAACAAACATATGAATTCCAATGCTGGTCTGAAAGATAATTTTTTTTTTCAGTCTAGGCATTTAAGAATTTGATGAGTGGAGATAAGGAAACAGATGGTTTTACAGTAAACAGAAGGTTCTAGGGTAGGGTATAAAAAGTGTTTAGAGCTACCTTCCTCTTCTGAACTGAAAAGTATATTGCTAAAGTTGGAAGGAAACTTTCAGATTTTCTAGTCAGTCCAACTCATTGATTTTATTTACAGAGAAGGAAACTGGCACTTCAGAGAGAATGACTTGCCCAAAGTCAAGGAAGGTTTCTTTAATCCTAATTGAAATTGAAGCTGCATGGAGGTCAAATTAAATGGAAACTAATATTTTTAAAATTAAACTTACAATTAAAAGAGACATCAGAGGAAACCAGTTCTCAATTCCTTATTTTACAAAGGACCAGAGTTGGGGTTAGAGCAGGGATTAGAACTCAGTTCTCTTTTGACCTTCAGGTCAGTCATCTTCAGCCACATTGCTGAAATTTGGTTTCACCTCAAGATATATGAGTTTAGTTCTATGTAGCAAGTAGATACACTTGTGTCCTATGAATTTGTAGAAAACACCTGCTCCCTAGAACAATCATCTTTGAGACCAAGAAACTGGAGCTATGTAACCAAGAAAATGGGTTATGTAAATAGAGACTCTCTGGTTGTATTTTATTTTTCTCTATTGGCACAAAAGGATGAGGTTGATTGGTTCCATAATGAAGGAGGCCTCCATCATCTTAGAGATTTAGTATCAACACAGAATATTCTGATAAGAGTAAGCACTTTTCCCCACATGAATAAACCTGACCTTTAGCAACTCTTATGATCCCAAGGCTTAGACACTTTCCCTATACCATTCTGCCACAGAATGCCATTGATTAGATGTGTACTCTAAGTAAACCTAAAAACCTACAGAATCCCAAATTGACTTTAGGAAGTTGAGGCTGCTCCTAGCCCAAGAAGTATTGTCTTACTGTCTTACTGCAGTAAGAAATTTAACTTCAGTATGATTACTCACTTTTAGATCCTTAGTCTTTTAAACCTAATTGTAGGCAAGATTCTTCTTGTGCTTTCATGAAATACAGATTGGGAGACTCCTACCACAGGCCCATAGAGAAGCAGTCCCTGATCAGAAGCTCAGCAAGGAGGCTTCCAGGCAAAGATGTTATATATAATTTCTAGAATACTGAGTCCAGATCTATAAAATAGTTACTAGGCTGTTTGGATTGAAATTGGATAAGGGTTGCATTTCATTGTAACGAAGAGCTTTCACCATTTAAATCTTTGAAGAACATAGAATGGTATCATATGCAACAATGAGTCATTGGAAGGATTAAAAAAAAGCTGAATGATCATTTGTCAATGATTCTGCAAAGTAGTGATTCTTATTCTTTTTGTATGAGTCATGGACACCTTTTGTAGTATGGAGAAGACTATGGATCCCTTATTACAATAATGTTTTTAAATGGAAGGAATAAAATAGAGAGGATAACAAAGGAAACCGATTGTATTAAAATACAGATAAAACTTTTCCCCATCCATGTTCACAGACCCCTGGAAATCCATTCATGGTCCCCAAGTAAAAAATCCCTTCTGTAGAGTAAATAGTTTCACTGATTGAAATTGACCTGGATGAGCTATTATGTGCCTTCTATTCCTAAGGTTTTGTGGTAAAATTTAAATTATGCCCTGACTAGATTGTCATTAGTCATTGTGGAGGAGATGAATGATTCTGAGTTTGGGGAAAACATCTGTTCCCCAGATAAAGTAACTTCTGAGACCAAGGAAACAGATATTGTGGAGTTTGTGCTTTATTTCCCTCCTTTTTGGCAAGAACAAAATGAACAAGAATGATTCTAAGTAAAAAAAAAAAAGGGGGACCTCCACCATCTTGGAGATTTCCTGCCAAAATGAGGAATGGCTAATCTCAGAAAAATGCATTTCCCATAGCAACACACCTAACCTTTAGCAATTCTAGTGACTCCAATTTAGGAAGGCTTGCACACTCTCCTCCTCTCTCCTTGCCCCCATTCTGTTGGAAGAATGCTACAAATTTGCTGCATACTATCATTGTGAACTTACAAATTTATGAAAACTCAAGCTGTGCCCTAAGAAGCTAAAGCCGTTTCTAGCCCAAGTGGTCTTCCTTCAGTGCACTAATAAATTTAGTTTCCTTTCAATATTTGTGCTCACTTCTTGATCTCCAGTCTTTTAGGCCTCATAGTTATTGAGATTCTCCTGGTGCTCTAATGGAACCCAGGCTAGGAAATTCCCATCACAAAATATATGGGTTGATTGGCTTTGAGTCAATTATAGAGGCCCATGAGTTTGAGACATACTTTGTATTCTAAAATATAAGTGAGTTCAGACATTGCCAAATGACATTTATCAATTATAGAATAAGGAAAGGAGGAGCATGGCCCAACTAGTAAAAGATTCATTATACCCATTGGTGACTTTATGGGGTACATTCACATACTTAAGCCAATTCCCAAAGATCCAAAGGCTCTTAATCACCACTGAGCTGTTCCAACAAGCCAATTTAAATCAAGATTCCATATGAGATAAACTTTATAAATCAAATGGCATTTAAATTGCTCTATTTTTTGCACTTGGATTCCCTTTAAGGTTTTAACAGATTGCAAACTTGATGGTTTTCCAATAATTAAAAACATTCATTTATAAATGAATTAGTATCCATTGATAAAATGACTTAAGAAAACCCTGAATAGAATATAACATTCAAGATCCTGATCTGAAATAATGAATCAAACCTTAATGTTTTTTTTAATTGCAATGAATAATAGATAGCTTTTAAATTAAAGTATGTTAGGCTGGATGCATCTCAAACATTATGCCCTAATGTTTAGAAATTAGTCTTAAGTTTTTCAGCTTTTATTTAATACAAGATGAGATATAATTTTCTATACTATTTATGGGAAGAATGTGACTTTGTATTCCAATTTCTGAGATTCTACCCCATGAGCAACAATGCTAATTGTCTATGGTCTCAGATTATTTCAAAGTTAAGGTGAATTGAGAATTTTTGAGTTGGAAGAGGTCTTAGAAATAATTAATGAGAAGAGTTTCCAAGTTGTTTTTTCCCACATTTAAGACTGAATGGGCTAAAACTGGGGACTACTCCAACAAGAGCTGAACATAGTAGAAAAAATGCATGGTTACAAGAAGACAATATTTGCTACTGTTGTTTGTGGGGTTGTCTGCCCCTGTAAATCAACAAGGGATGCTATGAGATGTTGCCAAGTAGTTCCTGAACTGTGAGTAAAGAGTTTTGAAGATCTTACAAATTATCTCACCTTCTGGATTTCATTCATCTTATTAGAACTAGATTGTATTGTGTTGCCTCTTCCTCATTCACTCAGGCATGCAGTGTTAGTGTTACTCAAGAATATTCTATTTGTCACTTTCACAATGGCATATCAAGATATGAAGAGAAGCTTGTGAAGCCATAGTTTATCCCTATCACATTAACAAGGGGGAAATCATGGCCTCTGATCCTACATTTGGTTTAGGGAATCCATCCTGGATTTTAGGATGGTGCAGTAGAACAAGGGTTAGATCTGTAATTAGAAGACCTGGGTTTAAATCCCAGTTCTATTTCTTGCTACCTATTATGTTCAAGTCTCTTGCCCTGTCTGGGCCTCAGTTCCTTATCTGTAAGGGAGTGATTGGACTAGATGACTTCTGAGATCCCTTTCATCTCTAGTCTATGACCCTATGAAACCTGCAAAAAGTAGCCCAAATACCCCCCTTTTCTTTGAGAATGTGTATAAAAGAATGCTTATGCATATGGCTACACAGGGAACAGAATTAGTTAAAATCAGATGAAAAGAACTTTAGATCATTAGTAAGTTCCATCCTAAGATCTAAAGTTCTTTTTAGGCTCAGAGAGAGAAAACTTGCCTAAAACTTGCTTTTTAATAGTGGACTTGTGTTAGACTCTTCATTCCTTTCCAGGTTTCTGACTCTCCTGGAATTTTTCTACAATGCCCCAGAAAACTCTCCATCTGGCAAGTTCACTCCATTCTTGGCCTTCCCAAATTAGAAGCACCTTTAACCCCTGTAACCTGTCCCCCATACTTTTCATCCCCCTTTTTATGTGTTGTCTTCCATCATTAGAATTTAAGTTTCTGGAGGGTAGGTACTTTATTTCTTCTTATATTTGTATTCCTAGCACTTAGCCAGTGCCTGGCACATAGTAAGTACTTAATAAAGCCTGTTGAATTGAATCTCCTGTTCAACTCTTTCCCTAACCCTCTGCTCTCAATTCTAAATGTCTCAAGAAATTCTAAATGTGCTCAAGGATTGTTTTTAATATATATCAAAGGAGAGAACATTTCTTTTTTTATTTTTTGGAGGGGAGTGTAAAGCCAAGCATGAGCAGCTTTCCAGAGGACTGTTACTGTGAAGAGCTTTAAGGTTCTGATCACATAATATAATGAACTCTCTATTTATTTGGCAGTAAATTAAAGCAAAACGTTCACAGAAACCAAAGTACAGCATTCACAATGTTATGACATAACAATATATCACTAAAGTGGCCACATAGTTTTAAGCAAAAGAGATCATTCAGTAAGTCTTCAACTCAATCATCTTTAAGGAGCAAGTCTCCTTAAGGAACAAAAAGTACAAAGGCCAAAGTTCTCCACCCCTAGGTCACATTGTCATAATCTCTCAGTCAAAAAGTCTTCTTTCTTCTTAATTGGAGATTAGTTTCCAATAATACTTAACTCAATCATCCTTAAGAGGTACCAGGTACAGAGTACAAAGTTCTCCCATCCCTAGCCACAGTAAATAATGATCTTCTCAGTAAGCACTAAGTACCCAGGGAGGGGTCTTTTCATCTTGACTGGAGGCAGGCTATAAGATTTCATGGTTCCTCTTCCATGGTCCCAGCTTCTGCTTGAATTTACCCAACTGTCACCTGAATTCAAAGGTAGGCAGCTCTCAGCTCCTCCTCCAGCTCCCCTCAAGTCCTTCACAGTTTCTGTTTCTGGGAAGACAAAGCTCAACAGAGCCAAAATAACAAACATTCACATTGTGGGCACTACCACCAATTCACTATCTGCCTGTGAAATCAACACAGACAAACAGAGTGCTTGGCCATCACAAAGATCCCCTTCTCAATTCTGCTCTTTCCCAGCTTGGGCTTCTCCTTATATATAGTCATTAGCTCCTCCCTGTTCTGCCCCTTCCTGTTGCCTCAGGAAATTCCTCCCACTGTGGGGTTTACAAATTCTGTTTCTTAATAAAGACTTGCTGTAATCATGGGCAAGGCTTAAAAAAAAAGCTTGAACTGAAACAAGGCGCTAAATAATTAAATAGCTGAAACAAAGCACTAAGTACTTCTTTGCTTGCCATTAGAGGGGGAAGGCAGGGTAATTGGGGTTAAGTGACTTGCCCAAGGTCACCAAGCTAGTAAGTGTTAAGTGTCTGAGGCTGGATTTGAACTCAGTTCCTCCTGCTCTATTCACTGCACCACCTAGCTGCCCCGAGAAAATTTCAAAAGCACTCCCCACCCCCACCCAGCTACACCATGAGGCCCAGTTATCTAGTAACCCAAACATCAGTGTTGGGAGCTATTTGGTTTCCCTTTCATTGCTTTTCTTATACTAGTTAACAGTCTATGGTTAGATGATAGAGGGAGAAACTATATCTTGTATTATTTTCTGAGTACTAAGAAATTCTACAACTTGTTCTTCCCTCTTGATGTCTTCTTTCACTTGTGTTCTTAGAAAGCAATATTCTTTGAAAGAGATCGTTATTTTCTTATCTTTTCTGGTCAAAGCAACATCACTAAGAACAAACACTGCACTTTGAAGGGACAAACATTCTCACAGTCTATTTAAAATGTTATTCTTGATACAATGTTATATAGTGATTACAGAACAATCTTTAACTAAAGAATGATCTATATTACAAGTAAGTTTATTATTTTTATTAAATTTTATTTTCTAATTAACAGACATTTATCTCCTTTGTTTCCCAACTCTCTCTTGGCACTGAAAAACAAAACATATCAAAATCCTAATAACAAATGTATGTGGTCATACAAAATATATTCCCACGTTGGCCGTGTACAAAAATATACAATCATCAATATTTAGGTTTTTAACTTTCTCAGCTTCAAACATTCTGTGATTTTATTAGTAAGTTCATTTTCATTTTTCTTTTTTTAAACTAATTTAATTTTAGTTTTCAACATTCACTTCTATAAGATTTTGAGCTTTAAATTTTCTTTTCCTCCCTCACTTTCCCCCTCCCCAAGATGGTGTGCAATCTGATATGGGCTCTACATATGCATTCATATTAAATACAGTTTCACATTAGTCATGTTATAAAGAAGAGTTATAATAAATGGGTGGAACCATGACAAAGAAAAACAAAACAAAACAAGAAGAAAGCAAATAATATGCTTTGATCTGCATTCAGACTCCATAGTTCCTTATCTGGATATGGATAGTATTTTCCATCATGAGTCTTTTGGAGAGGTCTTAGATCCTTGCATTGCTAAGAAGAGCTAAGTCGATCAAAGTTAGTCATCACACAATGTTGCTGTTACTGTGTACAATGTTCTCCTGGTTCTGCTAACAACTCAGTATTAGTTTATATAAATATTTCCAGATTTTTCTGAAGTCTGCCTGCTAATCATTTCTTATAGCCCAATAATATTCCATTACATTTATATTCCACAACTTGTTCAACCATTCCTTAGTTGATGGGCACCTCTCAACTTCCAATTCTTGGCCACCACAAAAAGAGTTGCTATAAATATTTTTGTACACATGTAATGATGAGGGAATTTGAAGATCTTTCCTGTCCCTTAATGGGTCTCACTTGGAGCACAACAAGAGAAGCTTGCTTAGGGGAGGCTTGTTTTTCAGGAAGGCTCACCTTTTGTTACTTTGTAATTAGGCAGTGGGTCAGAAAGGTTGTGATATTCTCTGACTCCAGAGAAGGTTATGTATACCTCTGAGGTGAGGTTTTGCTTGGGGGCTTGCTTATGGGAAAAGTTGTGTGATTTGGCCCAATGAAACTCTGGACAACCATCGAGCCCCTTGGCTTTGAAAACCCAGATGTTGGTGTTTCTCTCTCTGGTAACAAACACTGTATGTATGTAATGGTCAGATAGCTAGAAGCCCTGTCTGTTGGTTTGTTGAATTGTGTTATTTTCTCTCTGTCTGTATTTTTTGGCTGCTTGTAATTTCTGTTTGTATTTTCTGAAGTTCAGGGTGCTGACTTCTTCCCCTGAACTAAGTGAATGATATCTAACTTTGATTAAAGTAAGATTGTTAACCCCTTTTGAGTAGATTTCCTTTAGAAAAGCAGATCAAAGTACCTGTGCTAGTGGCAATCTGGGTATACTAGGGTGCTTGCTGTTATAACATGTGGGTCCTTTCCCCTTTTTCGTGATCTCTTTGTGATACAAACCTAGAAGTGGTATTGTTGGTTCAAAGGGTATACACAGTTTTGTAACCTTTTGTATATAGTGCCAAATTGTTCTCCAGAATGGTTGGATCAGTTCACAACTCTACCAACAACACATTAGTAGTAACATTATTTTCACTTTCAATTTGGCAAGCATATACATTCAGACTATTTGCAGAGAAAAAAATGAGAGACTTAATGCTGGTGTGCTCCTAGGAGCTTCACTGGTCTTATTCACTCTTCCATTTCTAAAGAGCTCTCAATGAATATATCCTTTACTTTTCATTGTTTGCCTTTAAAATTCAAGTTTTGTGTTGCAATTATGTCCCCAAAGCACATTGCAAATCCTTTAGGCTCTTAGGTGATATTGAAACCTGTCCATTCTCTGTATCTTCTGACAGCAGTGACTAAAGTCCAAGCAATCTCTCCCTTGGTTTTCAGAGGGCAGCCAAGGTAGAGAGGTTCATAGCAGTATAGAATACTGTATACATCCTCATCCCACCATCTGACACAATGGAAGGTAAGATTCAGGTTAAAAATGTTTTATTTTATTTTTCTTTTTGGAGGGGCAATTGTGGTTAAGTGACTTTTCCAAGGTCACATGGTTAGTTTTTGAGTTAAGTGTCTGAGTCTGGATTTGAACTCAGGTCCTCCTGACTCCAGGGCCAGTGCTCTATTTACTGTGTCACCTAGCCACCCTTAAAATGTTTTAGTTTTAACAATTTTATTTGCTGTACAGTGTTTATGGTATTGTAGGATTTTATGTGTTATGAAAAGTGAATATTTTCTGAAATCAGTGGTATTTTTTTGTTTTTGATAAGATATTAGCACAAAAGGACACAGAATTCTAGGGAATTATAAGTGAGAAAGATATTTTGCATATTACCTATTTTATTATGTGTACTATACTTTATGGATTATTTCATGGTTACTGTGTTAGGAAAAGTACATATTTTCAGAATTAATCTTTTCTTATAAAGGATTGTAAGTATAAACAGGTATTTTCAACAATCACTACCAAAATATTATAGTTTTTGGTGGTCATGGAACCTAACCCCCTCTTTTTTTTTCTTTTTGAAAGGGGGAGGGTAGGGAAATTGGGGTTAAGTGACTTGCCCAAGGTCACATGGCTAGTTTTTGTGTTAAGTGTCTGAGGCTGGATTTGAACTGAGGTCCTCCTGACTCTAGGGCTGGTGCTCTATTCACTGTGCCATCTATCCCCCCCACCTCCTCTTTTTTTTTTATAGGCTCAATGTATAAACATTCATGTTTTTTATTTTCACACCATTTTCTAGGAATATTATCCCTGCAAAAGTTGAGGATTGACTCTATTTCCAATTGGGCATAATTAGTTTATCACCTAGAGTCAGCTAGTTGGTTTAGTAGATGGAGCACTGTTCCTAGAGTCAGGAAGAAATGACTTCAAATCTGATCTCTGACAAGTGATCAAGTGAACAAGTGATCTGACAAGATATTTAGTTTCCATCTGCCTCAGTTTCCTTAACTATAAAGTGGGGATAATAATAGTATGTTTCTCACAGGGATGTTTTGAGGGTGAAAGTAAGATAACATTTGTAAAGCACTTAACACAGTGTCTGGCTTATTATAGAATTTAATAAATTCTCGTTTTCTCTACCTCTGTTTACTGTCAGGAGTTAAGTCACATTCTTTATCATTAGTCCTCTAGATTCTAGACTTTATTCTAGAGTCTAGAATAAAGCCACAAATTACAAAATTCAAATTGAGGAATAAAAGTACAGTTCAATTTAATTTAACATTCATTTCCTAAGTATATACTATGTACAAAACTCTGGAAATACAAAGACAAAAATGATAAACAATCTCTGCCCCCCCCCCCACCACTGAAGCTTGTACTCTGCTGTATAAAACTTGTAAGACAAATTCATGTCAACTTCAACAAATTTTCAGGACATCTATACTGACCTATTCTAATCATTAATGATAATGGAGCCACCACATTTGGACTTACCACCTTAGCACATTACAATTGTGTGAAAAAATGTTGAGATCACTTAAAATGAAGTCAGAAAAAAAAAGCTGGCATAATACATATACAATTACTTCATATTGGAGGTGACCACTCTAAATTATGCTCAAGGATAATTTTTTTAATATGTATCAAACTAGAGAAAATTTCAAAAGCACAAAAATTTTATAGTTATTACTTTTAGACCGTAACCCAGAAAATATAAATAAGCACAAATCACAGTACCCGTTTGTTTATTTTTTCCCTTCTATATAATAATCTTTAAACATTGTATGATTATATTATATATTATTATTATATTAATATATATTATATAAAACATTATATTGTATATATGCACATATAAACATATGCATGAAAAAATATGTGAAGGGAAGTCAGATGTTGTTCCTAATTCTCAAAGTTTAATTCATATTTTATTTTTACATCAAATTTCTTTTTAAATTTATCTATCCTGACTATTCTTGTTATCCAGTAAGTCTGAGTTGGGTCTTGAAGGAGAGCAGGGGGTATAACAAATTCAAAACACTCCATCTCCTGAACCTGCATTTGAACTGGCTGTCTCTATTGTCTGGAACACTCTGACTCCTTACCTCTACCTCCTAGTTTATTTTTTTCCTTCAAGATTCAGCTCAAATTCCATCTTCTTTGGGAGGTCTTTCCTTATTTCCTTCCCCTCACTAGTGTTTTCCATTTAAAATTACATTCAATTTACAATTCATGTATTTTGTATGTATATAGTTAATTACATGTTGAATCTCTAATTAGAATATGAGCTCCTTAAGAGCAGGAAGAATTTGCCTTTCTTTACATCTATATCTCTTAGCACATTGCCTGGTCTGTAGTAATTGTTTACGGACAGTTAAGTGGTAGAGTGCATAGAGAGTACTGGGCCTGGAGTCAGGAAAACCTGAGTTCAAAACTGGCTTCAGATACTTTCTAGCTATGTGACTTCCTCTTCCTCTTTCTCCTTGTCTTCCTCCTCCTTTTTTTCATCCTTCTTCTCTTTTCCTTCATCTGTATTTCTTATGATTTCTCCTCCTTTTCCTCTTCCTTTCTTCTCCTTTCCTTTCTCTCTCTCTCTCTTCGTTATTTCTTTTTTTCTTCTTCAAATCAATAAAAAGATAGAAATTACTAGTGATAGGTATAAAATGAAATAGTGTTAAAATAACCAAAAATATAGTATGAAAGTAGGTATGGTGTGACAATAGTTTTTAGTGGGCTGCAACTTGATATGTATAAAACATGACAAGGCAACCTCCCTCCTACCCCTGAAGTTTAATATGATCTTAGAATTAAGAGAGCCATAGAAAACAAAGGGATGTGGGGTCTTCTGTGTTCTCTCCTGGTCAAACCATATTTATAATAATTTGGTAAGGTCTGGATTCACACTGTTGTAAGTATACTGATAAGGTGGAATACATCAAATCAAGGGTGACTAGGATGTTGAGGTTACTGGAATCCAGTTGAAATAACTGGGATGTTTAACCAAGAAAAGATAATTTAGAGAATATATGGTAGTTTTTTTCAAACATTTAAAGGACCCTTATGGAGAATGGATTAAAATGTAGCTTTTCTCTAAAAACTGACAGAGCATTAGGGTGGTCATTGCAGAGGGACAGATTTAGTCTTCTCTTTTTTGCTTAATAATTAGAATTGCACAAAATTGAGTACATTTCAAAGGGGATAATGTGTTACTATTCTGGAGCCTGAGTGACTGCTTATTGATGTTGTTGGGGGTGGGGTTTATTTAGATACAGGTTGGATTATATTCTAACTTAATTTCCAACTCAGATTTTATGGAAACACCTTTTGTTTTATTGATAAGAATTAAAGTCAACCCATAGAGAGCAATTTTCTGCAAACATGTAACTTAAAATGTTACTTTATGGAAGTACTCAATAAATTTGTTCATTCTGAAGAAGGGGGATTTGGGCTGAATCTTGCAGGAAGCCAAGGATGCTAGAATGTAGAGGTAAGGAGGGAGAACATTTGAGATAGTACAAATGCACATTCAAGAGATGGAGAGGTATATATTAAGAACCACAATTAGGCCAGTGTGGCTGAAGCACAATCATCTCTTTTGTGGGGAGAGTAAAAGCAGGAAGGATACATGATCCCAAATACAGAAATCTAAGTATTTATTTTAAACTACATGATTCATTGAAGCACTGAAAGACAGGAAGGTTTTTTTTTTATATGTGTTCATGACTTTGGGAGAGGTCATAGAGTGGTAGTTTATTTTAAAGGTTTTTTTTTTTGAGGGGGTAGATTTTTATGGTCATAGGGTATACAATACTTCCTGATGGTGGGTCCCTAACAGTTATGACAAGAATATACAAATTGCTCTATAATAACTATGAAGTGTAAACCCTTCCCTTCAAAATTACTGCACCCAAGCTTTAATTGGTTCAAAAGCTAAGTTATTCTAGCTCATAAAAAATCACAGTAGGTGAAGTTATTTGAGCATCATCTATCATTGGAAGCACTTTTTCTTCCTTTTTTCTGGAATATACGCATTTTCCTACAAAAGGACAGCCTATAGATATGTAGACTTTATGTCATTGTGCAAGTAAAATAAAAATAGTTTATTTCTATAAAAATATATATTCAAATGAGATTTGTTAAAATGGGATCATATATCCATCGAATTAGTGAGATTATTGAAGTACCTTTTAATTCACTGAAAATCACTGAATCACTCAGAGTTGCTGTTACCACCTGTGCACCAGGCAGATATGAAATTGCTGATGCCAATTAGCTTTCTTACCTGAAACAGGCATGCAAATCAAATGAGCATCCATTAATATCTTCATCCCATTCTTGGTTATGGTGTGAAGGTAACCTCAGCAAAATACAGGCTTTGAATGGTCTTCCCAAGAGGTAACAACTTTGAGGAGAGATCATAGACTGAGTGTTGAAATGGCCCTTAAAGGATATCTAGTGCAACCCTTTCATTTTATGGATGAAGAAGAGAGGTGAAATGATTTGTCAACAGAGGTGATATGACTTACCCAAAGTGACACAGATAGTGAGAAGCACACTGGGGTCCTCTAATTGCAATTCTCATACGTAGTGCATTGTCCCATTGTCCCATGTAACCTACTGAGAAATTGCATGATAGTTGTCTGAGGAAAATGTTCGGAGATGGTTATTACCAAATTGGTCAGAGAGTGGTTAATTTTTTTTATGCATAAGAATTATCCAACACCAATTACCGAATTATAGATGGATTGTGATCTGCATTGGTAGTGAGAGTCCCCATATGGATTATAGATCCTTGAAGTATTAAAGTTACCTGTTGATGTAATTTTACTGTTTTAAATTTAATTTTTGTCAAATACATATGCAATATTTGAAATGTTCACAATTAGTATGTCGTAGTGTTAGAGTCTGATCATAAAATTAAGGGCTGGAAAAGATCCTAGAAGTTATCTTGTCCATCTCTTCATTTTGTTTCTGAGGAAACTAAGGCCCACAGAAGTTAAGGCTTTACCCAAGGTCACATAACTAATAAGTGAAAGAATCAGGATTTGAACCCAGGATCATTCAAATATAGTACTCTTTCCAATGTAAGTGGTAGAATAGGTGCAGGAATAGAAAACTAGGCTTTAAGTCTCACTGCAGAAAATCTATGGTTAAACAATGACTAGTTGACAGAATTTTTCATTTAAAAAAGTGATAAGAAAATGGTAAGAAAAGTAATAAGGAAAACCTACCAGTGTCCAAGGTGCCAATTTCTTTCACAAATGATTTTCTACTTTGCATCTCTGATGACATTTTAGAAATATTGAGTATAGTGCAATCACAGCCTCTTTTAATGAGGTTGTAGCCATTAAGTAATTAGAGAAGCTTGTTTGAACATGCTGAATTGGCCCTGGCAATGTAAATTATTATTAAATTGTTTATTTTGAACATTGGGGAACTTCCCAGCTACTTTTTACCATCCTCACTGTTTACAGGTGTTTGCCAACATCCACTTATCAGGATGCTAAATTCCAAAGGTGAATATTGGTTCAATAGCCTTAGCTATTAATTCTTACTTCAGGTGCCCAGTATGTGAGCTACCAAAAAAACAGAAATAGTATGTATCCAGTAATGGATGATTCCTTCTTGGCTAGAAAAGACCAACCCCAGCACTGCAACTTTTTTCCTCTAAGCTAGTTACTGCTAATATGACCATCAATCCATGCTGCAAGTTATTAAATGGGAATCCAGACAACTTGTTTTTTATGTGCCTTGCTGCACAAGGGGCAAGAGTAGAAATTACCCCCATACCAAGGACAGTAATTTGGTTTATATTGCAGAAACATGTCAAGAATCTACAACACGGAGAAAGTTTTATTGGTCTTCAGTTTTTCTGCTGTTCTGAAATGACCCTTGAAAACTGCTTAGAAATTTCATCTAGGGCAGGAAGCAATGGGCTATTATTTCCTTTGAGCTCTAAGGTGGTATGAAGGACATCAATTCAGGGTAATGACTCTGATCACTAAATCTCTTAGCAGATTAATCCTATTCATCTCACCAACTACCTATTATTCTATAATTCCACAAGGAGTTTGAAGTTGAAGGCAATCTAGGTGTAGAAAGCACCTACTAGGGGCAGGGATGGGAAGGAGGGACTGTGTCCATGATACAGGAAAACATGCTGGATTTGAAGTTAGAAAATTCTTAAAACCTAACTCCATGACTTACTACTTACATGCCCTTGGGCAAGTCTCTTAACTTCCCTGTGTCTCAGTTTCCTTACCTGTAAAAATGTGCAGCTTGGACTAGATAACCTATAAATTCCTTTCCACCTTTAAATCTATGATCCTATGTGGACAGGACAATGTGAGTTCAAAGTGCTTTCTATCCCATGGGAATTCAGGTGTTGCCTCGGATATTTAGGAGCTAGTTTTCTTTCCTATGCTCCAGTGCCAATAAACTGCAAGTTAATCCTCTCTTGTTTCTCCTGTCTTCATTCCCTACTGAGATCACAATTTAAGGCCCACCCTTAGGTTGGAAAGGTTAGCAGCTGCTTACAGCTATGATTAATTTAAGATGTATGTAACCCATGGCCCAGATTATGGGTTTACATAGACTAGATCTAATCCTTCTAAACACCTCAAAAATATCACAGTCTGGCTCATTGAAACTTTATCCAGATTTTAATGTGGAAAAAAAAATCCATGTGTAACGTATGTCAAAATTTCTATGTATGTGTCATAAAAGATTTCCCCAAATGTACTGTATTATCTATCTATCTATCTATCTATCTATCTATCTATCTATCTATCTATCTATCTATCTATCTATCTATCTATCTATGTAGCTAGCTGGCACAATGGATAGAGTGCTGGGCCTGAATTCAGCAAGGCTCACCTTCCTGAGTTCAAATCTCACTTCAGACACTTACTAGTTGTATGATCCTAGGCAAAACATTTAACCCTGTTTGCCCCAGTTCTTCACCTGTAAAATGAGTTGAGGAGGAAATGTTATTTTTGCCAAGAAAACACCAAATAGGCTCACAAAGAGTTGGACATCACCGAAACAACTGAACAACAAATTTGTCTACCTATCCATCCATCTATCATCTATCTATCTATCTATCTATCTATCTATCTATCTATCTATCTATC
>NW_027187316.1:571823-599337 GCF_028583685.1 Petaurus breviceps papuanus
ATCTATCTATCTATCTATCTATCTATCTATCTATCTATCTATCTATCCATCTATCTATCTATCATCTATCAATCAATTAATCAATCTATCTATCATCTATGTATGCATGTATGTATGTATCTATCTATCTATCTGTCTGTCTGTCTAAGCACTGTAATTTTGGAGTTGTGAGTTAGTAACTGGAATATGTGTTTCCTACATGTGTCCTTTCTTATCATTGTACTGTAGGTTTATGTCTTCTTTTTTCATAGATGCAGTATGCATTTGTGGTAGATTCACCTTAGGTTGTGGGTGAGGTAAGGTTTATAGCTACTGACTATCTGTCTATTTATCAACACTCAGAAGCCTTTACTCTACTCTATCTGCTTCCACCCCCAACCCCCAATAAAAAGACATGTCCTCTCTAGGCTACTTGCTTGGGAATGGGTGCTTGCGAAAGTGAAAAACATTTATTTATTTATTTATTTATTTGTTTGTTTGTTTTTATTCATTTGTTTATTTATTACTATGTGCTAGACATTGTGCTAAGTAATTTATAAATATTATTTCATTTTAGTTCTAAAGAAGATGGCTGCTACTTTTGGGGTTCTAATGGTAGCCTTAAGGTGCTATACTTCTAAAATTATACTTTCTGAGCCCCAACTGGTATAATTCCTATTGACAATCAATAGATATAATTAGCTCTTAGCAAATCTATTTCCCCAAATGACATTGAAAACAGTAATTGCATTCCCCTTAACCTCCAGACCCAAGGTGAATTGTCCCACAAATGCATATAGCATCCATGAAAAAAGTAGACATAAGCCTAGAGTACAGTGGTAGGAAGGAACGCATAGGTCAAGGTCACCAACTCATAAGTCTAGAACTTCAGTGCTTAGAAATTTTTTCTCTCCTCAAATAGTCCTTTCTGTGGCTCAACTCTCACTTGCAAGGACAAAGATATCTTCCTTCCACAATGGATCTTTTTTTTTTCATCCTGCCAATGTAATATGCTCCTTGAAACTACCTCCTCCATTCATTGGCTGCATTTCAATGTCTGAATATGTCTGGAGGGGATATTTCTACTCTATTAATTATGCCTTGATCTCTTTCAAAGAAATAACTCTTGAACTACTGTTCAAGTATTTCTTTCTGAGTAAATTACTGCTAGAGAATGCTGAGGGGGAGGGGACAATGAGAAAAAAAAAACCCCTCCTCCCTAACCATTCTACAGATGTCTTCTCCACAAAGCCCTTTCAGACTTGGAATGATCTTAGAATTGAATTCTGTCTCTAGGGCCTAGCTGTTGGAACCCCTGTTCATCCTGTGAAGTTACTCCATTTAATTTCATCAGAGAACAATGTTTATATATCAAAAAGTGATCTAGAAAGTTATTTATAAGTTAGACACCTTGCTAGTACTTTGGACTTACATTCTGGGCTTCTGGGCTAAGGAAGTTGGTCAAAGTTCAACCCCAGTACGTAAGAAAATTAGAGAAAAAAAGACTAGTTAGTCAGTGAACAATTCAAATCAGTCCAATTCTTTTCCCCATCTGTGAACCCCACTCTTCTACAGAGCGCTGAAGTCCTCCCCTTTCATAGTACAATCCTTTAGTTTGCGCTACCCTTGGAAGTGAATAAACTAGGTGAGTACACAGGCAACAACTCAGCATTTAATGAGTCATATTTCCTACAGAGATTCATGCAATCTTTGAGGCCCATAGTACCACCCTATGGCTTGGCCATAGGCCACCCTTAGAAGGGAAACAGACTTATGGCTCTCGGATAGCCATGGATGAATAAAAGAAATCTGGTGGGGAGGACAGGAAAGTTAGGTTTTTTCCCTTTTAGACACAGAGGATCTCCCTCTTCCTAGTCTTTGTTAACTGTGGTCATCACCTAACTACCTACCTTTCTAACTACTCATGTGACTATTCAAGATTTCTACCTCTTGCTCAGGACACAGTAATCAATCAGAGTTGCTTCTGGAAAGGGAATGACAATCAATTACCCAACCCTTCACTCGTGATCCCAAAGATTTTCCAGACCAAAACTTCCTTCTCTGCCCACTTCTCCTCCTTATATATTGTCTCCTTCTATTAGAATGTAAGTTCCTTGAGGACAAGAACTGTTTTACTTTTTGTATTTCTATCCCCAGTGCTTAGCACTTTGTCTACCTCAGAGCAAGAATTTCATAAATGCTTATTCATTCAGTCACACTCATTCACACTTCACTACATAAACTGCCTACTTGAGGTACTGTAGCTTACTCTTACATATGCATGTGATAGTAATGGCAATTAAAGATTCCCCTGTATTGGCTTGGTTTTCAAACTGATTGTGTTAAAACCCAGAGCTTGTTAATCCCACCTGTGGGATGGACTTGTTGATGTGAAAAGAAAGTCCTGAACTGGGAGGAGCTGGTGATGTAGATTTGGAGAGACAAGAGAGAGGCAGAAGAACTTTTTTGGAAGCAGCACACACGTGGAGGCAGAGAGGGAGACTGAGAAGGATTGCTGGGGCCACTTTGAATCGCCCTGGACTTTTGAGACCTGCCCCCTGAGCTGCCAAGGACTGAGGAGACATGGCTGTTTTGCTGGTACTTTGTCTGTCTGTTTTGATGTTGTTTTGCCAGATTTGTCCACTGGTAAAAGACAGTCCTGTTGAAGAAGTCCTGGAACCTGGCTGTTGGCAAAGAAGCCCCGAGACTGTCCTGCAGACAGAGAGTGAATACTGTCCACTGGTGAAGGACAGCGCTGTTGTTGCAGGGGTCTGGAGACTGTCCTGAAGACAGAGTGAATACTGTCCACTGGTGAAGGACAGTGCTGTTGTTGCAGGGGTCTGGGAACCTTTCTGTTGGTTCAGAAGCCCTGAAGAAGGATTTTCTTGTTGTATGTTTAAAGAAATCCTGGGAGAGGGTTTTGCTAATGTTTTCAGGGGTTCTAGGACTGTTCTACAGACAGAGGATGAATTAATGAAGGGACTGGAAATGTATCTTGTGGCCTTGCTAAGCCTTGTCTCCCCAGGAACAAAGATTGCTGAGAACTTGCCTCGTGTCAAGATGAAGAAAAGACCTCCATTTGGGTATTCAGTGCTGTGCTTAAACTTGATGTAACTCTGGGGTAGATTCAATTGTGATCCAGGGGTGGGGAACTTTTGACCTTTTCATGCTCTGTGATTGAACAAATGAAGGTATTTTACTTATGTTTGGAAACTAATCTCCATTTGAGAAGAGGGGCTTTGTGGTGGACTAAATGACGGTACAGCCTAGGGGTGGAGAAGTATTTAGAACAGGGACTTTGTAATTGATTGAATGATTGGAAGGTCCTGGGGTGGGGTAGTACTTGGAGATTATTTAATTGCACTTAGTAAATGCTGTATTTTGAATGATGTCATGTTTTGACCTTCTCTGTTCTTGGTTTGTCACTGAATAAAATGGAGAGCACCTATGCTGGTATTCTGAACCTTGGGAAGTTGCCTTTCCTTGGTGTTACAGTAAATTATGGCGTAGTCGGCAGGATGTACAAAGCATAGTGCCTCTATTTGTTCCAGGATCCATGGCCATTTAGATTGAGATTGTAAGGCCAAGGATCCTGGAGGGGTGGAATGTGATAGTAATGGCAATTAAAGATTCCCCTGTATTGGCTTGGTTTTCAAACTGATTGTGTTAAAACCCAGAGTTTGTTAATCCCACCTGTGGGATGGACTTGTTACTATGGTGGGTGGGATGAAGTGCCTTGGATCCCCAGGGACCCCACCTTGTTGGTTTTATTGCCCAGCCCCCTGTCTGTGCTTGGAGGCAGGGGCTGAAGCTGTGTGAGGGGAAGGTTACCCCCCCCCCCCAGAGAACTTTATTTGAACTCTTGTTTTCAATTGAAGTAATAATGCTATGTACTTTGTGTTTGTTTAAGGCCCAGTGGCTACTTTGGTAACTTTAATTCTGTACTTTGAAAATGTGACCTAAGAGATGTTTAGCATTATTACTTCAATTGAAAACAAGAGTTCAAATAAAGTTCTCTGGGGGGGGGGGAGGGGTATCCTTCCCCTCACACAGCTCCAGCCCCTGCCTCCAAGCACAGACAGGGGGTTGGGCAACAAAACCAACAAGGTGGGGTCCCTGGGGATCCAAGGCACTTCATCCCACCCACCATAGTCACAAGTCCATCCTCCCCCAGGGTCCCAAACTGTGGGATGCAGCCAGGAAACACATTCAGTGCCCCTGCTTTGCTGCTCAGTTCTTATCTTTTCCGGTGGCTGAATTCCGAACTCCTGGGCTCCTTCTCCTCCCGCAGGCGGCAGCCGCTCCTGGCTTCTGCCCAGGTCCCGATGCAGGCAGCTCACCATTCCTGCTCTCAGCTCAGCGAAGTCTGCATGCAGGCCATTCTTCTCTCCTGGTCCATGGCTCCACAGAGTCACAGCTACCACAACTGGGAAACAAACGACTATCCCAGCCCCCATACTTTCCTTTTACTCTGCAGATCCTGTTCGTGATGCCATTTTGTAGCAGCAAGCACCCCAAGCGCGTCCTCAGGGTTTGCTGCCCATACCGGTTCTTGGATCTGCTTTGTTAAAGGAAAGCAACTCAAAATGGGTTAACAAGCTTACTTTAATCAGTCAGACATATATCGTTTACCTTGTTCAGGGGAAAAGTCGGCACCCCGAACTTCAAAGCATACAGGCAGAATTATCAAGACATTAACAGATCAAGTAGACAGATTTCCAAACTGTCCAACCATTACATCCATACCAAATCAGCCCAACCATTACATCCATACCCAGTCAACATCTTGGTTTCCACATTCTGGGTTTTTCAAAGCCGGGGGACTCTCAACAACAGCTTCCCAGAATTCAGATCAAATCACAGAATACTTCTCAAAGTGAGTCCCAAAACAAAGCTACACATCAGGGCTTATATAGCCTTCTCCTGGCTCAGAGAATGTAACAACCTTTTGGACCCACTGGCCAATCAAAAAGTATCTACTGAAAAACAAGCCTCCCACCCCAGGCTCCATGTGCACTTTAGCCTAGGGGCAGGGAAGATCTTTAAAATTTACATTCTCATTACAATGCATTAATTCATTCTTTCTTTTGCACCTCTTTACTGTTATTCACATTGTTTTCTCATCCTGGAATAACCTTTCCATTGCCCTTTACCCAAGTTTTCTGATTCTAAAATGTAGCCTTTTTATTATTATATTATACCACACTGCTAAAGACTTAGTAGGTTACAGCGAGTGTGAGCTCCTTTTTCTCACTCTATGAACCTACCAAATCATTATAATAAGTTCCTGTCAGGAAGATAAGGCAGAAAGTTTAAGAGATTATTAAATACATTGATGATAGAGGTAGAATGATCATTTTCTATCACCATTATTCCTTCAAGTTTCTAGGTTAGAATTACCAGAATGACTTGGGTTCCTGTTATTTGGAATTCTAACAAGTTGTCTGCTTGAGCCTGCAAGGGGCCACAATACCAAAAATCTGGTCCTTGGAGCTTCAGTCAGGAAGAATTAGACTTTGCTGGTGCATAAGTAAAGATATATATCCTGTCTTTGCTCTAATTTCAAACTTCCATGATTTCCCCCCTCCCTAGTTGCTATCCATGTTTTCTGCCTGTACCACAGCTCTAATTAGGTGGAGCCCAAGAGCTGAATTTGAAGGGATGTCACTTAAAAATAAAACTGCTGTGTAGAGAGAATATTTATCCAACAAGCTGCATAATTCTGAGAGGAAAGAGCTTTTTTTAAGTGATGCTTTCTATTTCTTGCTAAACAACACCTGTAAATAAAAGATGACATTTTGACTTGCTTTTGTAGGGCAAGTTTTGGGGCAATTAAAATTGCCAAAAGGCAGGCACTAAGGCAGCTCCAGTGTTCCTACATCCACTTTTGTCTTTGTCAAACAGTTTAGGAAAGATAAACTGAAAATGTCCTTTGCTCCATTTTAAGGATAAAAAGAACAATTTCAAAACAGAAAAGGGATAACTCTTTATTTTTTCTTGAATTTAGAAGAGAAAATAGTAGCATTGTTGAGAAGGGATACAAAGTTCCAAGGATCTTTCTGTCAAGCCATAGGCTATGCCCAAGGGGTGGGGAACCTGAGGACTCAGGGCCAC
Organism: Petaurus breviceps papuanus; assembly: GCF_028583685.1. Taxonomy (NCBI): domain Eukaryota; kingdom Metazoa; phylum Chordata; class Mammalia; order Diprotodontia; family Petauridae; genus Petaurus; species Petaurus breviceps. Next base: position 577,917 of record NW_027187316.1, read on the forward strand.
ATGTGACCCTCTAGGTACTCAAGTATGGCCCTTTGACTGAATTCAAACTTCACAGAATGGCTTTCTTCTTCTTCTCCTCCTCCTCCTTTTCTTCTTCTTTTTTAAGAATGGCTTTCTTAAGAATAACTCTTTCCCATACAAAAAACTTTCCTCATTTCCACACTTGTACCCAAATCTACTTGTCCTTGAGTCATTTCTGGAGGCCTGGCAGAGTAGTGATATGAAAGAGATACAATTTCATTAAACAGATGAGAAAATTGATGAGATGTTAAGTACCTTGCCCAAAGACACACAGGAAAAAACTTATTGTTGTCATGAAGGTGGCTTTTCTCCCCGCCTCATGTACATTCTCCTAAAAAAAAGCCAGTGTCAGTGGTTCTTTAGGTTTGATTGATTTTAATTCATGAAGCATTTGAACGTTTGACCCAAAGATTGTTTCAAAAGATTTTTTCTAACATTATTGTATTCCTTTTGCAGCTAGAACTTGAATTCTTGGATTGTCAACCATATTCATGATTGTAGGAGATGACAGCTTCCTATCCAGGTAGCTAAGTGTACCTAAATTCCTGCTAGGGTAGCTGCCTGTCTTGATCTGCTATGGGTAGAATGTATGTTGGAGGCAGTAGGAAAAGAACAATTAAACATAGGACCTGGGGATATCTTTTGAACACTTCATCAGTGAGTCTTAGGGCCCATCCTTGATGTCAGTAATATGACTAACCAAATTTTGCCCTCTTCCTGCTTGTTTGATGGAAAATAAAATCACCAATGAGAACTTCAAAGGAAGAATTACACATATGGAAATTGGGGTGGGGGTAAAGTAGTATAGTAGATTTGGAAATGGTCTTCCTAAATCATATCAGGAAAATCATCATTCAGAACTTTAACTTTCTTATAAGGAGCACATCTGGTCCTTGAAGCTGAAACAAAATAGGAGCAAGTTTGTGTTAGAAATGGATATTTTGGGTGGTATAATTGGAATGATGTAATGTTTTGAATATGCACAGTTATTTTTTTTTCATAATTCTTAGGCTGCAAAAAAGAGAGAGAATGGGGGTGTTTTGTACTTAGCTTATTATGCTCGTGGCCAAAGAAATGTTTGTGGGGTGGGGGTAGGGTAGGTGGGAGTGGGAAGGATGACTACTTAAGAATCCATGAACTCCATAGGCAAAAAGGTAGTATAAGCCCAATGCCATACTCGTTACAAAGTGCCTAATATATTGCCTGGCACAGAGAATAAAAAAAGGATGAATGTAATGAAAGAATAAATGAATTTATTAGGCTGTGTGCTCTCAAAATATTCTTTAGATGTCTTTTTCTGCCCATATGATTGGATATTCTGCAGCTAGAGACTTTTTCCCATTATGTGATTCTGGCATCAATAGTGGATCTCAGCTGTTTGGAAAATATCTATTTAATTCCTTCTTCCTGTGCCCCACTAGGGATTGATATTTTTTAACCATTTAATAAAATGAAAAGTCCATGCACTTCATCAGTCTGGAAACAATTTTAGTATGCATAAAACAGCTGCTAACCCAGGAGGGCTAGTCATTATCTTAATACATTTTTGACCTTAAACTGTGACCTTTTCTCTTTTAAAAAATATTCAGTTATTTGCTCATTTTTTTTCTTTTTAAAGTTGCATCAAAGATGTGGAAGCAATTGATTGAATGCCTAGCACACTTCTGAGCACATGGTAGGCACTCAATAAAGACTGTTGCATTCATCACTTCAGTTTTGCACTTGTTGCCCTGAGTTTGGCCCTATAGAATAAGATGGCTCTTGTTCAGAAGTGAGACCTAGGTAAAAATAAGCCCCAATATGGATGGAACTCTGGCTTTAAATAGGAGAATCTTTTGGTATTGAATTGTATGAGTAAGTAATTCAAGTGCCATCACTATTAACCTTTGGATTTTGTAGTGACTATTTCTATCTGAGCTTCGCTTTCTTGATTGAAAACACAGTCTTATTTTATCCTCTTCTAAAGCTTTCTTGTGTTTGTTGTTATTGTTGTCTTATTGAGTGTGGAGGTGACACTGGAATGCCAGAGACATACAAATGCTTGCAAGCTGTGCCATCTGGGAAAGGCTTTGCAAATGGTCAGGTGACCAACTGTATGGTTTGTAGTCTAAGCACCAGGTTGTCTAAGTATAGAGAAAACATCACTAAAAGGGGCAGCATCAATTGGCTATTAAAAAAAAACATCATATAGACCCATCCTCCTAAGGGCTGGAAGGCTGTAATCTATCTAGGTAGAAGGAGATTCCACCTTAGCAACATCACAGGACTTTTGAAGAAAGTTTAACTGCCCCTCCCTGTCTTAGAGGTTTGTGCTTAGGGATGAGAACAATGATGATAACTGCTATCATCATCATCATCATCATCATCATCATCATCATCATCATCATCATCATCATCATCATCATCATCCTCATCATCATCATCATCATCACCATCATCAGCATCAGCATCATCATTTTCCAGTAATTTAATTGGCATTAGGAGTTCCTAGTGAGTAAATCCCTTACTCTAGGGCTAGTTAGTATCTGCTCTGCAACTTACAGTCTTAGAGAGTTCCTGAGGGAACTGACAGGTCAAGTTACTAGCCAAGAACCACACAGTCATCTGGAATAAAAGGAAGAACTCAAACTAAATCCCTAGGTTCCTGAATTGTTTTCTATACATGACTATGCCATGTTGCCTCACAACTGGAATTGATGTAATACTTTAAAGTTTGCAAAGCCATTAAAATACAGTATTCCATTTGATCTTTGCAATTTACCTCTAATACTTACTATATGTATGACCTTGGGCAAGTCACTTAAGTTCCTTGAGACTTAGTTTTCTCATCTGTAAATGAGGAGTGTGGACCATAGGGTCCCCAAGGTCCCTTCCATCTTTGTACCTATGATCCTTTGGTCATACACTCACAGTAGAATAATAGAATCTGAGAAACCCTGTGAAATAAATATTAGCATCCCAATTCTACAAATATGTTAACTGAGGCTGATAAAAGTAAAACAAGTTTGCTTGGCATCATGTAGTATATCTGAAATGGGATTTGAATTCTTATTTTCCTGGTTCCAAGTTCAACTTTCTATATACTACCTCAAGCTACCTACAAAGCATGTCACAGTGATAATATCATGAATGAAACATAACTCTATGTTTTGTGTCCTGAAACATGTCAAGTTGGGAAGAGATGAGTTTTCTTCCAGAATGAATTCCAAGTTTGTTATTTTCTGTCTGTGTTACTAATCCCTCAATACTACCTTCCATGGGATACTTGACCAGGCATATAAACAATGTATTCTGTCTTTCTGATAATGAACATTTCCTTTGGGTGCAGCTGCTTTTTTTGTTTAAGACAAGGACATTTATTTGAGGGGGAAGGGGGAATAGATAGCGAATTCACAGATTCTTCAATCCCTGGAGGGAAGGTCCCTATGGATCCTGAGGATGACTGGGGATGTCAGGCATGTTGCAGTCATCTTGAACAGGAATGGGGTAGTTACGAGGAGTAGCTTGGTTGATCATGCCTGCATACTTAGTACAGGGGCTTAAGGAAGGTATAAGCAGAGACATGGTGCCAAGGGTGAAGGACAGAGTCAGCAATGGCTCCTTGATACAGGCCTCCTTTAGGAACCAACCTAGTCTGTCTGACATGTTGGCTGCTTTCCCATCTTTCACATGAGGATGATAATTCAGCCTTCTGCTCTATTCCATTCTTTCCGGGAGACTTCTGAGCTCAACCTGAGCTTCTAAACCTCAGGCCTGAATAAAAGAAAACTGAGTGGTGAACATAGAATATTCATAGCTACTAATGATTCTCGAATGTGCTGAGATGGAAATTCTCAACAGAATGTTTCAGTGGGGAATTATTATTATTAATTCTAGGAAGGATTAAGCCTTCTGTCATGGAAAATGTCACACCATTTCAGGGGTACCCATAGAGGAATCTATAGTCTTCATTAATCACAAGGCAGTTATAATTGCAGCTTCCTAAGAAAGGAATGAGTCAGTAGAAAAGTTAGAAAATGGCAATTACTTTTTATTTAATATAGCAGGTCCCATTTCCATCATAACATCGTTTCCTAGAGGGGTGCGTGTATGTGTGTGTTTGCGTGTGCACACGTGGATGCACATGTATAGTGTGTGTATGTTTTTTATTGAACTATAGACCAATGGGACTCGATTTTTGTAGTCAGGGCCTCTGCTTTTGTGACCTTGGAAGAACGTGTTGGAACCCTAACCTCAAACAGAAATTTTGATCAAAAAGATTGTCCAGTTTGTGTTCCCTTCAAAGTAAGGTCATTTTTGTGACTTCTTCCATCAAAACATAAATCAATTTAAAAAATAAAGAGAATCTTAAAGGTCATCTAGTCCAACTCCTTCATTTTACAACTGCTTGTATCTTTGGGACATACTCCCATATATATAATATATATCTTTTCTCTACATAATTGTTTGCATCTTGTCTCCACCATTAGAATGTGAATTCCTTGAGGTCAGGGACTATTAAAAAAAACCTTTCTTTGTATATCCTATGCTTAGTACAAGGCCTATCACATATTAAGCACCTTTATTTTTTTTATTTAAAAATAATTAATTTAATATTTTATTTTCCCCCATTACATGTAAAAAAGTTTTTAACATCAATTTTTTAAAAATTTGAGTTCCCAGGGATGGAGCCAAGATGGTGGCATAGAAGCAGGAAAACTCCATGAGCTCTCCCCATAACCTCCTCAAACACCTATAAAATATGACTCTAAACAAACTTTACAGCTACAGAACCCGCAAAGTGACAGAGAGAAACAAATCTCCTGCTGAAGACAGCCCAGCAGGCAGACAAGAAGGGTTTATCGCAGTGTTCTGGGAGCAGAGCCCAGCCCCTCCTGAGCCTGCAGTTTTAGCCTCAGGGTGGCCCCAACCAGCCATGGCTGGAGGGACTTCGGTAGATTAGATAACCAGAAGTTATGGTGGTTTCCAGAATTATCAACCCATAAATGCCAAAGGCAAAGTAAAAGGTCAGTGTGGACTTTGGAAACAGGGGGCCCAAGAGTGGAGTCTGGCCTCTGCCCCCTGGAGAGAGAAGCAGCTGAGGTGTGGCTGCCACTGCTGCGTGGCTACTTCAGAGCTCCTGGCCTACATATCATAGGGGAACCAAGTGACCATTTTGAGAGGTAATCGCTCTTGCTTTAACTTGTTTGGATCTGGATCACTGTCTTAGGTAGAGGTCCTTGGGTGTGTAACCAGGTGCCAGATCCTGTGGAGGCTTCATAGAGGGCACCCAACTAATAACTCCGGCATCAATGAAAACCCCAGCAGTTTGGGACAAAGCTCTCCTCTCTGGAAGCAGAGTTCTACTGTGGTAAAAAGCTCAAAAGTCAAGTAATTGAGTGGCAACATGAGTAAGCAAAGTAAGCAAAGCAAGCACAGCAGTCAAACCTTAGACTCCTTTTTGGGGACAAAAAGAATCAAAGCATGGAATGGCAGGAAGACAACAAAGTCAGAACTCCTGCACCAAAAGCTTCCAAGAAAAATATGAACTAGTTACAGGCTATAGAGGAGCTTAAGAAGGATTTTGAAAACCAAATAAGAGAAGTAGAGGAAAAATTGGGAAGAGTAATGAGAATGATTCAAGAAAATCATGAAAAGAGAGTCAACAATTGGACTGAAGAAAATAGCACCTTAAAAAATAAACTAACTCAAATGACAAAAGAGGCTCAAAAAGCCAATAAGGAGAAGACCTAAAAAAGCCAAATTTGCCATATAGAAAAATAATTTCAAAAGCTCACTGATGAGAATAATTCCTTCAGAATTATATTAGAGCAAATGGAAGCTAATGACTTTATAAGAAATCAAGATACTATTAAACAGATCCAAACAAATGAAAAAAAATAGAAGGCAATGTAAAATATCTCTTTAGAAAAACCACTGACCTGGAAAATAGATCCAGGAGAGATAATTTAAAAATTATTGGACTGCCTGAAAGCCATGATCAACAAAAGAAACTAGAAATCATCCTTCAAGAAATTCCAAAGGAAAATTGCCCTGATGTTTTAGATCCAGAGGGCAAAATAAAGGTTGAAAGAATTCAACGATCTCCTCTTGAAAAAAAATCCCAAAAAGAAAACTTCTAGGAATATTATAGCCAGGTTCCAGATTTCCCAGATCAAGGAGAAAATACTACAAGCAGCCAGGAAGAAACAATTTGAATATTGTGGAAACACAATCAAGATAACACAGGATCTGGCAGCTTCTACATTGAGTGATCTAAGGGCTTGGAATATGATATTCCAGAGGTCAAAGAAGCAAGGATTAAAATGAAGAATAACCTACCCAGCAAAACAGTATCATGTTTCAGTGGAAAATATGGTCATTCAATGAAATAGAGGACTTTCAAGCATTCTTGATGAAAAAACCAGAGTTGAATAGAAAATTTAACATTCTGATACAAGAAGAAAGAGAAGCATAAGAAGGCAAATAGGGAAAAGAAATCATAAGGAACTTATCAAAGTTGAACTATTTACATTCTTACATGGAAAAACAATAACTGTAACTTATGAAACTTTTCTCAGTATGCAGATAGTTGAAGGGAACATATATATATATATATGTCTATGTGAGTGTGTGTGTATATATATATATATGTATATATACATATATGTGCAGGTATACATAGAGGGCATAGGATCAATTGAATAGGAAGGGAAGATACTTAAAAGATGAAATTGAGAGGAGAGAGAGGAATGTAATGACAGGAGATAGAGAGAGACAGAATGGGGTAAATTATCTCATATAGAAGAGGCAAGGGAAAACTTTTACAATGGAGGGGAAGAACAGGAAGGCAAAAGGAAATGGGTCAACCTTAGTCTCTATTGAATTGGGCTTAGGGAGAGAATGACATTCACACTAATTAGGGTATCTCACCCTATAGGAGAGTAGGGGGGGAAGGGGATGAGAGGAGGAATGATGGAGGGAAGGGCAGGTTCGGGGGGAGGGTATTAGAAACACTCACTTTTGAAAAGGGACATGTAATGCCATGTAAAATACCAGCATAGGTGCTCTCCATTTTATTCAGTGAAAAATTAAGAACAGAGAAAATCAAAATATAACATCATTCAAAATACAACATTTACCAAGTGTAATTCAATAATCTCCAAGTACTACCCCATCCCTGGACATTACATTCATTTAATCAATCACAAAGCCCCCCTTTCTAAATACTAATCCAACCCTAGGCTGTACCTTCATTTATTCCATCACAAAGCTCCTCTTCTCAAATGGAGATTAGTTTCCAATCATAAGTAAAGTACATTCATTTGTTCAATCACAGAGCACAAAAAAAGTCAAAAGTTCCCCACCCTTGGATTACAACTGAATAGGCCATCTACCCCAGAGTTACAACAAGCTTAAGCACAGCATTTAATACCCAAAGAATGGTCTTTTCTTCATCTTGACCCGAGGCAAGTTCTCAGCAATCTTTGTTCCTGGGGAGACAAAGCTTAGCAAGGCCACAAAATACATTGCCAGTGTCTTCATTAATTCATTCTCTGTCTGCAGAACAGTCTCAGGAGCTCTGAACCAACAGCAAGGTTCCAAGACCTCTGCAACAATAGGACTGTCTTTTAACCAGTGGACAAATCTGGCACAACAACATCAAAACAGACAGACAAAGTACCAGCATAACAGCCATGTCTCCTCAGTCCTTGGCAGCTCTGGGTGGCAGCTCTCAAAAGTCCTGGGCAATTAAAACTGGCCCTCAGCAATCCTCTCCATCTCTCTTTGCCTCCAAGATGCTGCTTTCAAAAAGTTCTTCTGCCTCTCTTTTTTCTTGTGTCTCTCTAAATTTATGTCACCAGCTCCTCCTAGTTCAGCCCTCTCTTTTCATGTCAACAAGTCCATCCCACAAGTGGGATTCACAAGCTCTGGGTTTTAACACAATCAAACAAAAAACCAAGCCAATACAGGGGGATCTTTAAATTCCATTACTATTACAGGACAGGGTCAAAGTAGAGATTAGAGAATAGGGAAGTATAGTCAGTCTTTCAAATATATCCACTATGGAAATGTTTTGTGTAGCTACACATGTACAACCTATATTGAATTGCTTATCTTCCCAGTAAGGGTGATGAGGGAGGAAGGGAAAGAATCTGGAATTCAAAGTTTTAAAATCAAATATTTAAAAAATATATTATTATTATTATTATTATTTTTACATGCAACTCGGAAATAAGATATGCAGGTACTGGGGTATGGAGATCCATTTTGCCTTACTGGAAAGTGTGAGGGGGGGATGGAGGAGGATATAGGAGAGAACAGATTGGGGGAGGTGGTTTACAGTGGGATCACTGTTTTGGGGTGGTGGGTAGGGGAAAGATGGGGAGAAAATTTGTAACTCAAAATCTTGTGGAAATGAATGATGTAAACTAAAAATAAACATAAAATTAAATTTAAAATTTTTGAGTTTCCAATGCACTTTTAAATAATTCTTTTCAATTGATTGATTGTTAAGGAACCTGCCTCAATGTGACCAGGAATAAATTGCTTACCTTATGTGGACCTCAGTTCCCTCATCAATAATATACAGATATTAATTTTCCTTCTTTGTAGGGTTGATGTGAGGAAAGGTAAGCCTTCAAGTATTATTTAAATGCATATTATTAGTAGTTATAAATTATATAGTTCTACATCTTAAAGTATTAGCATTTTCCAAAACATTTAACTGACTTGCTCAGTGTAATACAGTTATGCTGTGTCACAGACAAGATTGAACCCAATTCTCTATCTACTATATTATAGTACCTCTCATGCATGATGATATCATTATTAAAAATTAATAATAATAATTTAAGTGGCTTCCCAAAGTTCATCTAGCTAATTAAGAGGCAGTATGGTTTAGTGGATAGAAGCCCATAAACATGAATTCACATACACATACACACAGACTCTTCATGAGTAATGGGTAGAAGTCCAATTTTTGAGTTAGGACTACTTGCATTCAAATGCTTCCTCTGATACTAATTGGCTGTGTGAACAACTAATTGTTCAGTTGTTGAATCTATCAATGCTTGAGGATACCATGTAAGGTAATAACGTATAGACAAGTTCCTAATCTGCATTAGTGGAGGAAATTTCCATACTGGATTTTTCTAATATTGATGAAATCATAGATCCTAAAACTTATACATATGCATACACACACACACACACACAAACACACACGCAAAGTGTTCCAAAATTCTTAGTGTAGTTTTAACCTACTAAAGTTTAAAGCTACACTAAGATTTTTGGAACACTCTGAATATGCATATATACTCACATACATACACATACAAACACATATTTATATATTTGTATATGTAGTAGTTATTGACAAATATTTTTTACTATGTAATGTGGGGCTATTAGACAGTGATTGTAGGAAGTACTACTTTCTTTGGATAAAAGGTGCCATTGAATTTCATTCTGATTGTAATTGTTCAGGAGTAAGCAGGTTGGATCCTCTCAGCCACTCTCTTTGGATTCATATTTGCATCAGTAAAGTGGGAGGGATGTCAAATGTCTCAGCTATAAAGTGCATTATCACTGCAGGTTGTAAGTGGAAAGCGGAATACAAATACATATCACAGAGCCAGAGAAATGCATAAGCAAAACCTAGAACAATTCTTGGCACATCACAAATACTCAATAAATATTTGTTTTAGAGAGAAGTATTTGAATCTCAAAAATAGTTTCCTTTTGGAAGATGGGGCGGTGAAGAATGGGAACCCTATACCTCTATGCAAAATCTCCTGCCACCCTTGTGCCTTAATGCCATTGCCATCACTGGGTCATAAAATCATAGGCTTAGAAAAGAAATGGAACTCTGAGGTCACTGAGTCTAACTCCTTCACTTTAGAGATGAGGAATCTGAGGTCCAAAGACTCTCCAGAGTTCCCCAGGGTTACCTAGCTAGTAACTATTAATGGGGGTATTCATACTCAAGCTTTTCTGATCTAAATTCAGTGCTCTATCCACTATACCAGAGAGGCTCAAGCAGTTTCTATGCTACAGTCAGCCTTTGCTGTCTTCTCCCCAATGTTTCATGAAGTGATTGTATTTCCCTCTTCCTAGTGACAGTGACTGGGTACTCCTCATTCCTACATTTAATCCTAACTATGGCTTCTTTACTGTTCTTGAATATGCGACTCTTTCATGTACATTTTTATTTTTCTGTTCAGTCCCCCCCAAATGTAAGTGACCTAGTTCTTCTCAGCACTTAATTTCCACTTCCACACTTCATGGGTTTCACAATCTTATTGATGTAGAAATTCTACCTAATCATGTAGATATCAATCCACCCATACCTGTCTATGTCTTTTCATCTATATCCTTCCATGAGCTGCTGTAAAATGATCCAACCAACAGTCTGGGAACCTTACTCACTTTGTCTTGTCATTGACTAGTTACAAATGGAACACATCAGTTGGCCCTTGATTATACCTCACTCTCAACATTTCACTGGCCCATCTTCCTAGTCATGTATTTCTTTCAGCTCATGAAACTTGGTTCCCCAATGGGCAAAAAATGAAGGCTCAAATGTTTACTCACTATATATGGAGTAATCCTTAAGGAAGATATGAACTGAATCCAAATCCTTCATACTAGAAACAATTTGCAGTATTTCTACTTATGCAAGGAGAAGAAAAAGCAAAAGAAGTTGTCTCATACTGAAAGTAGGAAAAATAAAGAAACTGTTTAAATCTTTGCTGCCTTTGAATTTTAGAATCCCATTATTTTCTCTTCCTTCTTCATCAACTGCTAAGATATCTGCTAAGTTATCCCAAAATATCATCAATGATACACGCAGTTCTAAATTATTTAAAAACATTTAGCCTCAAACAAAACACAAAGGAAGCACTTCTTAATGAGCAGTACTTATAACACCTACCAGGCCAGCATAGCTCAAGCATTTCTTTTTTTTTCCTAATGACTACACATCTTTAATACATTATACTTCAGAACACCTGCTTGAGCATACATTTTTTTCCATTAATACTTTAACGTTGATGTTGAGACATATAGTTTCTTGTTTGTCTCCTTGATGGGTCTCTCCTATCTGTCACCCTCCATTTTTTGTTGTTGTTTTATAGAAACCATGAAATAGGAAAAAAAATCTATAGTTTTTATGGGGTCACATTTCATAGTGCAGTAATATAGTTCTTTCCCAGGAAGTGTGAGCTGAGAGATGAGATCCATAAATCTATATGCTATTGCTTAAATAATTGTCCATGCAGACTCTCATTTAGGGAAGCTTATTAGTATCTTAATAATCTTCTAGTACATGAAGGGGTGATGTGGTTGGTGAGCAGCTGTGTTTGCTTCTCTACTGGGGACAGAATAGGAAATAAATGAACTGAAAAAGAGATTTAGGTTAGACATAAGGAATGATAATAGCTTACAATTATGTAGACTCTACTGCTTACAAAGTACTTTCTTCACCAGTAGTCAGAGGGTGCAAGTTTTATTATCATCACACTTTACATGAATAGAGAAATTGAGGCTCAGATAGTTATAATTACTTGCTCAAGGTCATATAATTGGTAACTGCAAAGGCCAGAATTCAAGCATGTGCCTTCTGCTTTTGTGTCTTCCATATTCTTTCAACTTATATTCTGCCACTTCTTTTCTTTGTAAGAAAGAACTTACTAACCAGTGTGAAAGACAATGAAATGAATGAATTATCGAGGTAAGTTCTACAAAACCCTTGCCAGGAAATTGGCAACCAGTTTGAACTGATTGGTTTAGATCGAGAATGGCAAGAATGATCATCTTCAGAGGACCTGGGTTCTAATTCCAATTCTGATGTTTACTACCTGTGTGACCTTGTGAAAGGTACTCATCTTCACATGAACTCAGTTTTGTTATCTAAAATATGAAGGTTGGACTAGTTAACCTCTGAGTTCCCTAACAATCATTGCAGTGGCCTAATGAAAAGCAAAAGTGATGATTGTAACTGTCTGCCCTGCTGCTGTCCTGCCCAAAAAGGAATATTTAGTAAATTCCTTGACACAACAACATATAGTGAAGATAAATGTCTTGGAGCCTATTAACAATTGAGAGAATGAACAGGACAGGCGATTTACTTATTAGAATTATAACTCCCACTATGATGATGAAACTAGGACATATATAAAGTAGTGAATTCTGTGACTTGGGGTCTGTATCCTCATAGCTATTTTTTCTATGAAGCACACAATTTATCTCAAACATCTTGGATTAGAGTTAGTCTTGGATTAAGGTTACTCCTAATCATCTCACAGTCCCCAGATTGCTTCCTTATCTTCCACACAGAATGTGATCAACCCTTTAGGACTTTGGAAATGGATGATCTAACAAGGAAAATTGATCTTGTGATGTTCTTCAAAGGCTTACTAGTTTGGTGTCACTGCTGTTATGTACTAACTCTTGTTAATGGCCTCTCCACCCATTAAGCTGCCACTTTAAAGATGGAAGTTTCAGAGTAAGGAAGACATTGACTTTAGGGGATGTCTAGCACCAGCTAATGAGAAAAGACTGGAATGTGGGGCCTGTCTAATTACCAGGTACCAAAATCTATAAATATCTATAGGAAATTGTCCCTTTATGGACAATGCCATGTGAGGAAAAGATATGGTAAACCATAAAGTGTTATTTAAATGTGCATTATTCTTAATAATAAATTATACTTAGGGAATGGACTTGTGATTTCATTGGTATAACAAACTCCCTAAATGAAGAAATTCTCTCACAATCCAGGTCCAGACCTCTATATCTTAAAGTATTAGAGTTTTCCAGAACACTTAACTGACTTGCCAAGTGTAATACAGTCACTCTGTGTCAAAGGCAGGATTTGAACCCCAAATGGGGTCATGAAGAGTTGCACACACCTGAAACAAGTGAAAAACAAAAGCAAGCAGTGAATAAAGCACTGAGCCTAGAGTCAGGAGGACTTGAGTTCAAATTCATCCTCAGATATTTTCTAGCCTTGTGACTCTGGACGAGTCACTTAAGCCTGTTTGCTTCAATTTCTATTCTATAAAATGAGTTGGAGAAGGAAATGGCAAACTACTCTAGTATCTTTGCCAAGGAAACCCCAAAAGGGATCACCAACAGTAGGACATAACTGAAACAACTCAGCAACAACAAGAATAGGAAATTGTGTGAATTCTTTCAAACTCAGGCCCTCTTTGTTACCTGATTCATGGTTTAGCTGGGCATTGGATTTTGGATTTAAAGACATTTCAAGAGATGTACAATTGTTTAGCCTGACCTCCACACCATAACTCTTTACTAGCTCCTCACAATTGGTCCTGATCTTGGTGACAATTCCTACTTTGAATCTGGATAACTACTTTTCTTCTGTTTCCTCAAGTCAGGTCCCTCTCCCCATCCCTGGCCATTGACCCTGTTCCTGTTTTGTATAACCAATCTAAATGTTTGTGACCCTTTCTAGAGCAGGAGTCCTTTGAATGTGTACATTCCTTATTCCCAGACCTGGGAGACTACATTATACGATGAAGAAGTATGATATCAAGTTATACATACACAGAGACATGCATATAATATACATATATAATAAACATATTCATACACATGAATATATATTATATGTGTATTATATATATGTTTGTGTTTTTCATTAAAAAATCATTGATTTGGGTGAAGTCATGCTTATCAAATTTTCAGGTGACTCAAATGATAGAAGGACAAGATAGCTATTATACTGTGTGGAAAGCTCAGGATCAGATATATTATAAAAGATTAGAATATTAGAATGAATCTAAAATGAAATTTAGTTAAAAATGTAAACTTTTTTACACTTGGATTCAAGAAATCATTCAAACACAAAGTAGACATGTTTACATAGTAGTTTGTCTAACAAAAGATCTTGAAGTGTGAATGGAATGCTTGCTTAATATGGACCAATGGTGTCATGGAATTCCAAAAAGCTAATTTATTGTAATGTTAATATGATATATGATCTTCCCCTCCTATTAATAGACCTCATGTGGAGCCCATAAAGGGAAACTTGATTAGGGGGCACTTGTTTTTCAAGAAGGCCCACATCTTTTGTTATTTTGTAATTAAGCAGTGGGTCATGAAGGTTTGATGCCCTCTAACCATGAAGAAGTGTATATATAATCTGAAGTTAGCATTTTGCTTTGTGGCTCCCTTATTGTAAGAATGTTTGTGTGATTTGGCCAGGTAAGACTCTGGGTAGCTATTAAATAAATCCCTGGTTTTGAAAAACCCAGATGTTGGTGCTTCTCTGTCTGGTAACTATTTATATATTACCTTGGTCAGACAGTTAGATCTGTTTGTTAATCTGGTATAATTTCTTAGACAGTTAGAAGCCCTGTGTGTTGGTCTTTATTTCTCTGCTTGTATTTTTTTTCTATTTTCTTTGTCTGGATTTTCTCTACAGTTCAGAGTACTCATTTATCCCCTGAACTAATGAATGTAATTAAAAAAGATTGTTGACCCCTTGAAGAGCTATCTTTCCTAGAAAAGCAGATCTAAGAACCTCTTCTAGCAGCCATCCTGGGTATGCCAGTGGGGTTACCACTACATTTATCTGTGGATGCTTGTAGAGAGACAAACCTTCAAGAAATAAAGAAGTAGCAGTTCCCTTATACTTTGCTCTTACAATACCACATCTAGGCAATTGTGATAATTTCTGGGTGTCACAATTTAGAAAAGACATAGATAAGTTGTAGAGTGTACAGAGAATGTTCAAAGACCTTGAATTCATACCATATGAGAACTGGTTGAAAGAAGTGGGGAATGTTTATTCTGGAAAAAAAAAAGGCTCAGGGAAGTGGTGGTGGTGAATAATGGTTATACTGGAAATATATTCTTGTGAGAGAAGAATTCGTTTTATTTATTTTTTTATCCCCGGAGGGAATAATGGATGCAAGTTGAAAAGAAAAAAATAGAGGTTTGGAGTTAGGAAAAACTTCATATGGATTAGTCATTCAAAAGTGAAATAGTTTGCCTGGTAGTTTTTCCATCATTGGAGATCTTCAGTAAGAGATTGGTTGTGCTGTAATTTTGGTTGTATGTGTGTATGTGTGTGTGTGTGTGTGTGTGTGTGTGCAGTTGTGTTGAGGTAGCTGGATGTAGAATGCTGTACCTGGAGACAGGAAAACCTGAGTTTTAATCTAGCCTCAGACACAGGCTATGCCTGTGAGAGTCAATTAACCTCTGATTGCCTCATTTTCCTCATCCGTAAAATGAGGATAATACTGGCACCTTCCTTCCTAGGTTATGGTAAGGATTACATAAGACAAAAGTTGTAAAGTGCTTTACAAATCTTAAAGGGCAACTTAAATGGGAATTATTGTTATCGTTGTGTTTATACTAATTGGAGAAGGTAGTTACTGAGGTTCTTTCCAACTTTGAAATGAGGTACATAGAGACTTACTGACTTGTGCAGGGTCACATAATGTGTCAAATATAAAATTTGAACTCAGGTCTTACTGAATGCAATCTCAGCTCTTCCTCTGCTTTGCCAGCTGCTTGATTGCTCTGGGTATTATTTCCCTAATTTTACAGCGAAAGAAACTGCAGCTTATGGGTATGAAAATTGCTCACGATTTTACTACTAGCGAATATCAGAAGCAGGCTTTGAAACTGCTTCTCTCTTGATGTCAAATCCAACATTTTCCCCACTAAACTAGACTGAAAGTAAATATAACGACAGAGAGTTTAGGAATAGATTTGGCTTTTAAGTACTCTGTGAAAGCCCAGTCTTTTTATTGTCAGAGTTTCAGGTTTCCTTGTTGTTTGTAAAGTCCTTCTGAGCGCTCAGTTTATAATGTTCAAATGCCACTTCTCAGAGTCTTGAACCTGTAATAAAAATGAGACCCATGATATTCACTTGCCAAGGTGGTCATTACTAGGGCACAGTCAATTTTCACTGAATGCTGCAGGACTCCTGATTTAGCTTGATTGGATCCCTGATGCTTGAACTGATGAGAACTTGGATGATTCCAAATCATGCTGCTGTTACAACAAATAAGAATTTATGTGCATATAAATGAGGGGAATACATGAAGATTGGAAGCAGATTTTCCTTCTTGTGAAGTGTATAATGAAAAAATGAAAAATTACTAGTAGCTAGCATCATATGGTACGCCAAGAGACTAAACTAACAAGGACAAATTAAATATGTCTAATGGTTCTTCTTGACAAAGCAAAGTACTGCAAAGGGCATATCTCAGGAGGTTACTTTTCTAACCTGCCAAAATCTCCCTGAGTGGACAAAATAAAATCCTGAGATTCTGGAGAGATTTTTTTTTAACATAGAAAGGCACTGCCTCCCTCTAAACTTGCTCTTTGAAAAGGTGTCCTTTCCTAAGTATGTGAAAGAGATTTAGGGTAAATGCTTCTAGGTGTTGTCAGTGGATAGAACCGGAATAGGCCTACATTATGAGAATAATAATAGTTATTTGTAAAGCGCCTTATGATTTGCAAAGAACTTTACAAATTTTGTTTCATTTTGTCCTTACAACAATCCTCAGAGGTAGATGCTATTATTATCATCCTCATTTACTGCTGAAGAAACTGAGGCAGATAAGAGGTTAAGTATCTTGCCCAGATGTACATAGCTAACACTAGAAAGATCAGACAAATCATTTGATACAAAACACTATAATTTCATTTTGAAATAAAAAATACATATTCTACTATTTTTTTTGTCTGATAGAATCTCTATTTTTTTTTTTGTCTGATAGAAAAAAGTACTTATAGGTATCAAGATGGTACATTAGATAGAGGACTTGGCCTGGTGCTAAGACATGAATTCAAATTCAGTCTCATGCACTTACTATCTATGTGACTGAGTAAGTCACTTAACTTTTGTTTCAGTTTCTTCAAGTGTAAAGGGGGGATAATAACAATACCTCTCAGGGTTTTTGAGAGGATGCAATGGATAATATTTGTAAAGAGTTTAGCATAGTAACTGGCAAATTGAGGGTACTTAATCCATGTGTTATTTTCCTTAACAACTAAAAAAATTATGCATCAATTCATAGACTTTGTTCCTTCAAATTATCATCATTTCAATTCTTCTAGTAAGTGTCTGGGGCAGGGTTTGAGCATAGGTCTTCCTGACTCCAGGGCCGGCCCTCTATGCACTGTGTCACTTGGCTATCCTGTAAACAGAATAATACCATGTAATTTCTAGAAGTAGAGAGAACTAATGGGGAAGACATGATAAGGACATGCCCCATATAGGATGTGGCATAGGAACTGTATTTTGAAGATCAAGATGACTAGTTGAGAGGAAAGTTCCTCTGGTACAAATCCTCCAATAAAACATATATTAAGGTAACTTCTTAATCAAGTGAGCAATGTAAGTTAAATTGTAATTATAAACATTTTATCTTTTCTGCTGTAAAATAGTGGAAACTGTAATGGACTCTAGAAAAAGGGGAATTATAGAAGAAGAATTTGTATGTGTGAGTCCATTAATTTCTTGCAGTGATTTGATTTATGTGATTATTTGTTCACTCATTTTTCTTCAGGAACCCCTGAAGCTTTTCTCTACCTGTGTGATTTTGAAGTGATTTTACTTCTCTGGGCCTCAGCTTCCTCATCGATAGAGGATGGGATTAGATTAGAATAAGGTCTCTCTCAACTCTGTATTTTAAGACAATAGAAAGGGTCTGTCTCATCAACTCATTCACACTAAGGTACACATACTGATAAGAAATTTAAGCCAAAGATATTTTCCTTTTAAGTAGAGCAAAAACTTTTAACCCAAGAAATGCATCTAGAAAAGGGAAAGGCAGATAGATACATTCACAAGGGCCATCTGAACCTGAAATCTATAGTTGTTAGCCTAAAAAGTGGGAGATATTGGATTGCCATACTAGCTGCTGAGCTGTGTTCTTTCTCCTTCTTTTCCGTCCCCTTCTTCCCACAGTTACTGCCGAAAAACTTCATGAATGCCATTCCTGTAGGTTAACTCTAGCTGTTACTCCCGGACTTCTTAACCAGAAAACTGAACAACTGTCAATGATTATACCTAAAACATGTTTTTGTGTCTGGTCACTAGCTGACTGCATCAATGAAGCATCATCCAGCTAGATCCAGTCACATCCCCATCATTTTAAAGAAGTTTCAGAGAGAGAATCTCTCTACTTGGTCAGCCAGATGTTTTGTTGAATTTTTCTACTTAAAATCACAGTCCAATGTTGCTTTGAGGTATAAAACAGGGATATAATCTCATTTTGAATCTTAAAGCTTTTTCCTAACTGAATGATTGGCATGTAGCAACCCTTGGTCTTTGAAGGCTATGCCAGCAGGACACAGGTTCTGGCAAGGTCCTTTGAGATGGAAAAGCTTCTGATTGGGTATACTACATATAGAGAGAATCACTAACAGAAATATGGCCACTAAGTTTACTTATTTTTGCTGCTGAAACTTATGACAACCTTCCAGGTAAGGAGTGTTCAAATCTATCAAACTATAAATTCATTAAGTAAGTAGTATATATGAGGGAGGTGACTTTGAATTCAGGAAGACTGGTTTTAGTCTTATCTGTCTATTAATCCATCCATCCATCCATCCATCCATCCATCCATCCATCCATTCATCCATCCATCCATCCATCCATCCATCCATCCATCCATCCATCCATCTGTGTGTATAGGCTGTTTGCATATTGTTTTTTCAATTAGAGTTTGAGATGCTTAAAGGCAGGGCCTCTTTTTGTCTTTCTTAGTATAGTGCCTGGCATACAGTCAGTACTTAATAAATGCTTGCTAACTTGACTGGGTAAATATTTTCTCTCAGTCCCAGGCAATTCTCTTAGACTATAAGTTATAGAGGAATTACTGATTTACATTAATTGGCTGGAGTTCTACACTCAATTCTTTATATCAGTGAAATCATGGGTGTGGTGAAAGATGATATAGTTATTGACAGTTATGGACAGAGAGGTAGAAATATTAATAGAGATAGAGATGATGTAACTAGAGATAGAAAAGGAGAGGCAGAAATAGGAGATAGAGATAGGGATCAAAATAAAGATAGATAGAAAAAGAGTTTGCGATAGAGAGATAGAAACAGAGATAAATATATTTCTAGACAAAATGTGATTTCATCCATATAAAGAGATCCCAATGAGGAACATCCTTTACTAAAACAGATCAGTACCTTTTTTGAAACTTGAAGTCTTGTAGAATTTTGTGGTCCACTGAGAAGTTAAATGAATTGCTTGGCTGTTTTCATAGGATGAACTTAAACCCGGGTTCTTCCTAACTGTGAGACTAGTTTTCTATCCACTTATGACATGTTAACTCCCAGTATGTATATGTATGTGCAGGTCCATTTACATCCCCATTTTATGCTTCAAACAAAATTAAGACCACAATTCTAAGTGGAGATATATACCAGAACACAAATAAATATTCATATTCCTGCATATATATGTGTACACATGCATACACACACTGCAGATATACACAAACATTTATGTATGTATACATATGCCTATATACATTTGTATAATATATTCATATCTACACAGTATTTTATATAACAAGTAGAAAGTGGCTTCCATTGTACAGATGCGGAAAGTATATTCCCATTTTATAGATGATAAAAATTAGGCTCAGGGAGGGTGGGATAGCTTTTCCCATCCGCTTCTAAATCCCTTCTGATTCTAAATTTATTGCTCTTTTTTACCACTTCTTCTTTAAATTGAATCTTGTCAAGGTTTAAAATGTGTACATACTTTCCATCTGTCATGTATAACAAGTCTCTGAAGAGATAATATAAGTGAGTCAGATTTTCCTAGGAAAAAAATTAAGTAAAACTTGTCTTTGCTCTCCCTCTCACCTTCCATTTCTTCAAGGCCTAATTCTCTCCATCAATTAAAATCTCCTCTCAGCAAGGATCTTAAACTTTAGAGTAAATTTCTGTCAAGATGTTGCTTTTTCCAGGTTATTTGCATTTTATGACTGATTTTTTAAATGAGGAAAGAAAAATTGTGACAAGGTATTCTAGGAGACAGGGAGGAGGGAGAGAGGGAAATATTTGTTAGGAATTAACCTATCCCTTTTAATTAGCTAATTCATCAACAGTTATTAAGCACTTAAGTTGGAAAAGACACTATCACATATTAGTAGAGATATAATGACATAAAAATGAGTTTTGTCCTTAAGAAAAATGATCTGTTGAAAGAATAAGACAAAACAAGATAAATGTCATATATATTGTAAGTATAGTATAATGTACTATAAAATCATGGATTGAAAGCTGTAAGAAATCTTAGTGATTTTCTAGTCCAACACTTTCATTTTACTGACAAAAAAATTGAGCTTTGGGAGATAATGACTCATCCAAGGTCATACAGGTAGTGAAGAACAAAGTTTCTCTGCTCTAGTCAAATACTATTACTTTATATGTTCTGAAAATAAGCTATATCATTAATTTTGTTATTCTCATATACAGTTGCCACAGCCATAATTGAGGTAAGTAATCCTTGTGGCAAAAAAGCCTTTCATCCCTATAATCAGCTGGGGTCAATCAGTCAATAAATGATTGTTTATAAAGTGCCTACTATATGCCGAGTATTTTCCTATATTCTGAAGATAAAAAGACAAAAATGAAATAGTCCTTTTCTGTCCTATGACCTTTGACAATGCCATAACCTAAGGGAGAAGAAATGACTCAGAAAAGAATATAAATAGCACAGTCTTTCTTATTCTTGTGGCAAAGGTTCAATACGGCCAAGCCCCTTTGGTATTCTATATGCCCAAGGCTTTGAACAACTTAACAGTGTGACTTAGTACACATGACCCTTGAAAACATTCATAGTATAGTGGCTGTAAGTTCAAAGAAATAAAGGAAAAGATATCCGTGGATATTTGATCCCCACAGCTATGCTTCTCCATAACAGGGTGATAGCATTCATCTCCTGTTCTTTTTCTTTTATGTACTCTCTGTTTAAGATAGATTGTATAATCAGAACCAGCCTTCAAACATTAGCCATGAAAGCCCTGCTCCTCCCTGGTTTTATATGATGACTTCAGGGAAGGCTAACTTGGGAGGGAAGCTGGTGAACTCCTGGGAACATTAATTATAGTAGTTGCCTTCCCAACCCCACAGTTCAGGTCTGCCATCGTCCTTACCATGCTAATGGCATTTGTCCACCACAGGAAGGGGTTTCATGAGGCTCAGAAGGGAGAAGTAACTTGTCCAATCTGTTAATAGGTGGCAAAAACTGAACTAGACCTCTAGCCTGTCTGTAATGAAATAATAAAAATCTGAATCAGAGAAGAGTAGGGTTGGAGGAAAACTCTGTGTGTGTGTGTGTGTGTGCGTGAGAGAGAGAGGAGAGAGAGAGAGAGAGAGAGAGAGAGAGAGAGAGAGAGAGAGAGAG
>NW_027187316.1:599347-614632 GCF_028583685.1 Petaurus breviceps papuanus
GAGAGAGAGAGAGAGAGAGAGAGAGAGAGAGAGAGAGAGAGAGAGAGAGAGAGAGAGAGAGAGAGAGAGATGAAAAACTTAGTCCTAGGCTTATGCAGAAAAGAAATACTCTTCATCCTAGGTTAGATCCTTAGAACATGTGAACTTCCTTGAGTATTGCTGGAAATTATCCTGGCATTGCCCCCAGCCATAGGTCATACACTTCAATTTGTGCCAGTAGCACCAAGGAAAAGAATCTTTCTAGCTCTTAGATTGTGGGTGCTTCTGTGAAAGTGGTAAATCAATAAAACAACAAATATTTGTTACATACGGTATGCCAAGTACTGTCCTAGATTCTATAAACATGAAGAAAAAACAAAAAAAATTACCCTGTCCTCAAGAAGCTTAGATTCTAATGGGAAAGACAACATGCATACAACACATACACGATGCTTGCAAAATAGATGACTAAATGCAATATAAATTAAACCACTAGGCTAGAATTCAAACTCTTCATTACTAAGGCTGGCGTTCAATTTTGGAATCCTCTCAAGAATCACTCTTGGATTGTGCTCTGACCAAGGATTTCTCATTGTGACACTTGAATTTGGATAATTTTATCCCACCTAGTTTCTCCTTCGGGAATATCAGAAGGAAATAGGGAAAGAAAAACACATAGATTTTAAACATCAATTATAGTTTCCTATGTCATCCTGTAGGGGGAACCAACAACCTAGGATATCTTGGCTGCCAGACCTATACAAGTCAGAGTCTGGTTCAGGGACTAGGGGCTTTTTATATGAATGGCTCTTCAGAAGTTGGATGTTCAGCAGTTAGTAACTGGTTCTACAGGAAAAAAAGCAAAACAAAAACTTTGTGTATTCAGATCCCCAAAGACTGAAAGCAGATAATTAGGAGCATTATTAAAGTTCTGGTTCCCCAAACTATTTTCTCCTCTCTTTGTTCATGGTTTTATGAGAACTATGTGAGTCTTGTCTTTGAGAGCTCTCTGTTTTTAAGAAACAGAAGAGGAAGTGACTGGTATTTGTAATCCATCTATAAAATGATGCTATTCTAGAGCATCCAACCAGAATGATGAACAGTCATTAGATTGATAGCTCCATTTTTGGCTTTATTCAGATTCCCAGGCTTTGTGGTTTAGTATTCCATTTCATTCACATCCCAGATGGGTGGTATAAGGGAAATGCCTAGAATGGGAGGCAGAGAAATTAGAATCAAATCTGAACAATACTATTTTTTATATGTATGACTTAGGCAAGTCACTTAAATTCTGTACCTTAGTTTCCTTATCCACAAAATTTTAAAAAATGGATAATATAAATCCTAAGATTACTTCTAATTTTTATAAACTATGATTCTTTATATTTGGATTAATCTAATTCCAAATACTTTTTGATCTTGCTATGTCCATTGGCATACCAATTCCTTCTTTCCAAGGCTCTGGTTTGACCCTCTGTCTTGTACTTTGCCTGTCATTTTTTCATATTTTCTTCAGGTTCCATTGCCCGTTTATTTTACCCATACAAGAAACAGCTGTTTCTGAACATCTGCTACTAATTTTCTCCCAGCTATGACCCTTCTTTTTTTTTTTCTTTTTGGAGGTAATTGGGGTTAAGTGACTTGCCCAAGGTCACATGGCTAGTTTTTGTGTTAAGTGTCTGAGGCTGGATCCGAACCCAGGTCCTCCTGACTCCAGGGTCAGTGCTCTATTCACTGTGCCATCTAGCTGCCCCTATGGCCCTTCTTTTAGAAGATAGTATTTGATTTTGTGAGGTGGTAGCTGTGCTTCTGTTACTAGCATAATAGAATTAATTTGAGAGAGCAGGCTTGTAGATGGTGTAGAGTGGTATGAATAGGGCAAGGAGGGAAGAAGAAAAATCAAGCAATAGATTAGAACCCCACTCCCAGATCATGTGACTAACAAGATGTAGGATTAGACATTTTCTCTGATCCTCAAGACCTCTCAAACCTCTCCAAAACAAATTATGGACGAAAGACAAAGCAATTTCAACTGTTTCTGTGGTTTATGACCAGGAACCCAACAGAAGTTAAAAAGAAGTAAAAAAAAAAAAACCCAACAAATCAACCCATGAACTAATGCCTACCCTGAGCTCACTCAGCACTCTCTTCTCCATCAAAAGCAAGCATCATATACAATCGGGACTCTTTTCTAATAAATAGAAGAATAAAGCATCTATGTCCACTCTCCCTACTATTGGAAACACTAGCAACAGCAATAAGACAAGAGAAAGAAGTTAAAGGCATTAAGATAGGCAAAAATGAGAGAAAATCATTCCTGTTTACTGATGATACAATAATATACTTGGAAAATCCTAGGGAATCAGAAAAATACTAATGGAGACAATTAATAGACTTAGAAAAGTTGTATAAATTTTTTTGTACAGCAAATTCTCTAAAGTCAACTATATTTACATGTAATAATATCAAAATATAAGAAGCAAAAATAGAAAGGACAATTCTATTCCAAATAACAATAAAATATCTGATGATCGATCTATTTTACAAAGCATAGGGAAGATGTATAGATTCTTACAAAATGCTCCTTGAAGAAATAAAACACGACTTAAATATCTGGACAAATATTCATTGCTCATGGCTAGGCTGTGTCAATTAAAAATGACCATACTACCAAATTTAAATTATACCTTTAATGCTATCCCAAATCACATTATTACGGGAATACTTGATAAAACTTGATAAAATAATAACAAAATTCATTTGGGAAAACAAAAGATCTAGAATATTAAGGGAGTTGATCAAAATAGATATGGATGAAGGAGAAATAACAGTTCCATACCTCAAACTATGTTACAAAACAGCAGTCATCAGTTATCATCTATTGGTTAAAAAAAATAGAAAGATCAACAGGACAGACTAGAAAAGGGAGAATGTAACTCAATAATGCAATGTTTGATAAAATGGAAAATATAAATTACCTAGTGTGGGGATGGAGTGAGAAATTCCTTATTTGAAGAAAACTTCTGGGAAAACTATAAAACAATATGGCAGAAATTATACTTAGATTAGAGCCTTACACTATATTTCACAATACATTCTAAATGGATACATGACCTCAGTATTAAATATCATACTATAAAGCAATTAGAAGAGAACCATATCATATACATTTCACAACTATGGGAAAGAGAGGTTTTTAAAAAATTAAATGTTCTTTTCTTCTCAATTTCCAATTCTGTCTCCCTTAACCCTTCATTCATTAATTGGGATGCCAAATAATATAAAATTCATAATAAATATGAAGTCATGCAGAACAAATTTCTGTGTTGAAAATATTCCAGAAAAAAAAGAAAGAAAAAGAAAGCTCATTGATTGGGAATAGCAAAACAAAATGTGTTACATGACTATAATAGAATATTACTCTGGTGTAAGAAATTATGTATGTGATAAATATTGAGAAGCACTGAAAGATCTGCAAGAAGTGGTGCAGAACAAAGTAAGCAGAGCCAAGAAAACAATATACACAATAATTACAATGTAAATGGGGGAAAGGCATGCACAAAAATTCAAAAGTGAATATGGCAAAATTTTAGAGATCATGACTGGAATGAAGATATGAGACAACACTCCCAACCTACCTCTGTGGAAATTAGGCATACATAGGTGTTACATGTTGCCCCCATTTTTGAACTTTTTCAATGTATTTATCAGTTGTATTGATTTTTCCTCTTTCCTCTTTCTTTTGTATTATTTAAAAATATTACTTGTTACATAGGATGACTCTCTGAAAGGGAGGGGGAAATATACTGCATATAATAATGGTGAAAAAAACCAAACAGATGACATTAGTAAAAAAAATATATTTAAATTATAGATTACAGCACCAGGGTCTATTCTCTGTCTCCAAACATTCTCGGCATCACAAACGTCTAGAAGTGTAGCCGTTGACTGGTCATATTAATCTTTATATTTTGCTGAAATTAATATTTAACCTGTTGCTATTATTAAATTGTAATTTGGGCAGGGTGATTTGAGTTATTACCCAGATCATCCACTTCTAGGCAAACATCTTCCCTTTTTTTTTTTTGAGAGGAGGGGGAGAATGCTACCTCTTCACAGCAGACAAGTAACTACCATGCTATTGCAGTGCAACAATTATTGTTGCAAGGTATTTGGACTTGTTCTGACTGGCTGTCCTGCAGACATGCTGGCAATCTGAGTCTTTACTGAGAATTCTGGGATTTGTGAGAGAGAAAACATTCTCTTCCATCCTCTAGAAACTGAGAATATTGAGATCTTCAAGGTGTGTGCATGTTTGTTTGTATGTATATATTTGCTACTGCAATCGCATCCCATTAAACCATCTCAGCAGAGGTTGAGGATAACCAATCTGCCTCATCAATGAGTTAGGGGGTATCTACCCCAAGTATATGAAGAGTTTCCCTGGTGAAATGGGCAGATGAGAATAATCTGTTTCAACAGGTATGAAGGTGGCTGAAGAAAGCACTGGGGAGCTCTTAGAGCTTGGTCAGGCATAGAAAACATCAAGGTGTCCTGGGCCTTCTCTACTCATCCCGATTTTTGTCTTGCTACCAGACTTCAATGACTCTGGAAGAAATTTTGTGCCCAAACCTTTGGCCTCACTGAAATCCAATTCATGCATGAGCCAAGACATCATTGGTCCTCTTCAAAAATGAAGGACAAACAAAACAATGTATTTGCCACGGAGGTGGGATCTTTTGAACTAGTCTGCAGGAAACCAGAGAGGAGAGGGAAGGAATGGGCCATCTATGGCAGAGTGGAATGGAATAAGGATGATGGTGATTTGGAATTTTCCATGTATGTTCTTGAACTAGGAACTAAGGGTAGCAGACTGGTCTCAGGGAAAAACTTGTTTTAAGAACAAAGAACTCAAACTATACAACAAAGAACAACAGACTTATTGTGTGTGAGCAATCCATTAAGAAATTATGAAAGCTGTCAAAAGCATTTGCTTCCTCCTTTTTCCTCCTCATCATGTATGTTTGCTACCAGGCCCTTTTAATATGTTTTCTCTCTCTCTCTCTATTTCTTTAGATTATTTCTTTATTTTGACTTTGGTCACACAAAACCTAAGACTGATCATGAATGCTTTGTACTACATGTCTATATATTTATTCTGTAAAACATCAGTAACCAACTCGGAATACACAGAAGTTAACTAGAACAGAGAATTATACTTTGATCCAGAATAATTTAAGAATCTCCCTACATTGGGGATTCCTAGATCTATGATTTTTATTATAAGCAGTATTTATAAGCTCATGAAAGTAGGAGAAATGAACTTATGGAAATCCATAAGATCATTCAGGCTCTAGGAGAGAGAGAGAGAGAGAGAGAGAGAGAGAGAGAGAGAGAGAGAGAGAGAGAGAGAGAGAGAGTTTTTGTTTAGCTCATTTTGATCATAGATGCCTAAGGAAAATCTACTTCTGGTACTAAGAGAAGGCAGTAGGATGGAGGTATGGATATAATGGAAGGTTACATCTTTTCTTACAACTTTCTGTGGGAGTTGGGCGTAAAAAGAGTGAATGCTTAGCCAACTCTGCTTCACAATGATATCTGATAATGACACTACCATGAAGACACTTTACAGAGTAGGACAATGCTCTGACCCACCCCTACACTGAATAGTGCAGTGCTAATGGGTGTCCCTGAGCCCTCATTCAGTCCAGTTTCGGGGGATTCCTTCACTATGCTATACTTTTTTGATGGGCTACTTTCCTATTAATAAACTCTGTGTTTGCATATGTAGATGTCCCTGAGAGATGAATTACTTACTCCCTTTCTAGTACAACTTCACTCAAAACTGAATGCTCCTTTGGACCACTGGTGGTGGTCTGTCTTTCCTTAGGACTATACCCTAAACAGTATTCTTATTCTCCTCTATGCTACCCCTCCTCCACTATCCTCTGTGCCATTACCTTTCCCCAATGAATTTTTAGTTCCAACTCCAGTCATTATCACTAAGTGATAGTGATGAACCATCTTTCTGTGGTACTTACTCTTTCAATCAATAAAAGAGGTGGAAAAAGACCATGGTGACTACAGAGTACTTGCCTCCCTGCACTAAAAGATGTCAAAGCCTCTTAAAATCTTTGCTTGTTTTGGTCTTTGTTACTTGTCTCATAAACTACTGCTTTTTAAAAAACTGCAGGCTCTGCTTAATGGCAAAAGAGTGAGTGGCAGGAGAGTTCATTTCTGATTAGGCCTTGTCTTGTTGCCATGAATGCACTAACTTTAACTCAAATATTGTTTCAGAGGCTGTGGGCAGCTTTGGTACAGAGTAGAAGTCTGTCCCCATTTGAGAAGAGTTCATTTGAAGGGAGAAAGGTGACTCTTCTGGCCCTATTACAGAATTAATATTTTAACCTTTATATTTTTTAATTTTTTTTTTTTGCTTTTTGGAGGGGGGAGGGCAGGGTAATTGGGGTTAAGCGACTTGCCTATGGTCACACGGCTAATAAGTGTTAAATGTCTGAGGCTGGATTTGAACTCAGGTCCCTCTGACTTTAGGGATAGTGCTCTCTTCACTGTGCCACCTAGCTTCCTTTATCTTTAATCTACACCAAATTCACATAACACATTACATGAAGAAAATAAATCATTTCGCCATTTTAAAATTACTGCTTCTTTTGTTTGAAATTCTTTGTTGTACTAGAACTGGGATCATAGACATAGAGTTAGAAGCAACCTTAGAGTTTATCTAGTCTAATCTCCTTGTTTTTTAGATTTAGAAACTGGGTCCTGATAAGTGAAGTAATTAATCTAACATCAATCATTTTAAGTATGTAAGCTAGAACTTGAATCCATGTCTTTGGAATTTGGATTAAGTATTCTTTCTAGGAGTCCTGATAATCTAACCTGGCTGGATCTGAGAAGTAGAGAAATATTGTACCTATCTCCATAGTAACCTATGAGAGCCTGACTGAATTGATACATCTCCTTAATTCCAACTACAAACTTTTAACTGTTACAAGGTAGTAGGAGAAAGCTATATGCCTCAGTGAATAGGGGGCTGGGCCTGGAGTCGGGAAGACATGATCTCAAATTCAGCTTCAGACGCTTTCTAAGTGGGTGACCCTGAGCAAGTCACTTAACCTCTATTTGCCTTAATCCTTTGGAAAAGCAAATGGGAAATTACTCCAGTATCTTTGCCAAGAAAATCTCATAATTGGCGTCATGAAGACTTGGCTGGGACTGAACAACAAGAAGTAGAAGGAGACCCTGGAAATGGCAATGGGGAACAAGGATTGTTCAAATTTCCCACTTTAACCAATGAGTTAAGGGGCTATTAATGAAAGAACCAATGCTGGATATGTTGTCCAGGGAGGTTGTCTCATCAAGAGGGAGCCAGATCTCAATGAGAGCCAGAATACTGAATTGATGGGTGTAGCAGCAAGCACCCCAGTGTCCCCAGGGTGTCTGCCAACACAGGTTCTTAGATCTGCTTTGATAAAGGAAAGCAACTCAAAATGGGTTAACAAGCTTACTTTAATCAGTCAAATATGTATCGTTTACCTAGTTCAGGGGAAAAAGGTCAGCACCCCGAACTTCAGAATACACAGACAGAATTATGAAGACAGAGAAACAGATCAAGTAGACATTTTCCAATCTGTGCAACCATTACATCCATACCAAATCAACATCTAGGTTTCAATATCTGGGTTTTTCAAAGCTGGGGGACTCTCAACAACGGCTTCCCAGAGTTTCATCAAATCACAGAACATTTCTCAAAGTGAGCCCCAAAACAAAGCTACACATCAGGGCTTATACAGCCTTCTCCTGGCTCAGAGAATGTAACAACCTTATTGACTCACTGGCCAATCAAGAAGTATCTACTGAAAAATAAGCCTCCCACCCCAGGCTCCAGGTGCACTTTAGCCTAGGGAAAGGGATCTTAAAAATTTACATTCCCATTACAATGGGAAAGGAAAAGACTCCATATTTAAAAAAAGAAAAACTAAACAACAGCAACAATTCATATTTACCACTTAATCAAGATTCTGATATTTTTATCCCCCAATCTCAAGGATATTCCCTTTATATATTCAAGGATATTCCCTTATAGTGTCTTTCTTTTCCTCAAACCGTTATCTCATACAAGGGGACTTCAACACACATATAGATACTCCCACAAATATCCTTACACTCATTTCCCATGACCTATATTTCATCTATATGGAGATAGTTATATCCTTGATCTTTCTATCACCTACATATGTTCCATGTCCATGTTCATGAACTCTGAAATTATATTATCTGATTACATTTCATTGTCATTTTACCTTTCTCTCTTTTTTGCAGCTCCAGACCCTGCTTTTTGTCCTAACTATATCCCTTATCTCTTGACCTCTCAGTTCTTGTACCAGGCTTTTGCCCACTATTCACTCTACTAACTTTCCTTCCCCATCTTGACTCCTTGATGATTCAATTTTACTCTACTTACAAGTAGCTGAGCAAAGCAAATTCAATAGGATTCTTACTGTAGCAAGGCAATCCTTTTACCCCATTCTTAATTGACTCATTTCTTTCTTACCACAATAGTTTCCAAACATTTTCACCTCTCCCCAAACATCCTCTGGCTCTCCCTATCTCCCCCCCCTGCCCCGCCCCACTCTTTGAGCTGAGAAAATTGCTTTGTATTTCATAAAAATAATTTGAAGTCATTTGCCAATAGCTGCCAATTATCCCTTCCTCCTTATCTCACATCATTCAGATACTTTATCCCACTATTTCCTCCTCCATTCTTGTCTAACAAGGAGGAATGACCCCTTTCTTTTTTTAAGGTATGCTTGTCTAAGCAAGAGGTCATATTCAATTCCGTATTCTCTAACAGT
The DNA here is from genome assembly GCF_028583685.1 of Petaurus breviceps papuanus. Classification (NCBI taxonomy): domain Eukaryota; kingdom Metazoa; phylum Chordata; class Mammalia; order Diprotodontia; family Petauridae; genus Petaurus; species Petaurus breviceps. Next base: position 608,203 of record NW_027187316.1, read on the forward strand.
CTGCTCCCTCTACCATTTCATTCCCTTACTTATCTTTAATCTCTCCCTGTCTACTGGCCACTTTTGTGCTCCCTATGTGCTCATGTCTCTCCTAAGCTTCAAAAAACCCCTTCTTTATTTCTCCCCCTCCTCTAGCTATCATGGCATATCTCTCCTCTGTATTGTGGGTACATTTCTTGAAAAGGCAACCAACAGTTGATACTTTCACTTTCTTTACTATGATTCTCTTCTTGTTTTCTGTTCAGTTGTGTCTGACACTTTGTGACCCCATTCAGGGTTTTCTTGGCAAAGATGTTGTAGTGTTTTGCTATTTCCTTCTCTAGTTCGTTTTATACAGATGAAGAACTAAGGCAAAAAAGTGTTGTCACTTGCTCAGGGTCACATAGCTAGTAAGTTTCTGAGGCCAGATTTTGACTTGGGAAGAGGTGTTTTCCTAACTCCAGGCCCAGCATTTTATCCACTGTACCACCTAACTGCCTGACTCTCTTCTTAAATCTCAGCAAATCTGACTTCTGACCCCAATATCCAAATGAAAGTGCTCTCTCCAAAATTACTAAGGCTCTCTTAATTACCTAATCTAATGGTCTTTTCTCAATCTTTATCCTTCTTCATCTCTCTGTAGCCTTTGACACTGTTAATCAAGTAAGATATTATAAAAGAGGGCATGTTTGATCTGAGCTTTAAAGTATTGGTAGGAATTTAACAGATGGAGTGGGGGAAGGAAAACCACCTAGAAATATGAAGAAACTGAGCAGAAGTGTCAAGATATTAAAAGAAAGGGTATGTATATCTATATGAGGTAGAGCATAATCTAATTCAACTGGAGTATAGTATGTATAAAAATGTATGAAAGGATATAATCTGAGATGAAGTTAAAAGAGAGGAAAGAGTGCCAGGTTGTTGGAAGACCCTGAATATGTGAACTTTACTTAGTAGTCATTAAGGGTCGACCAAATATTTTAAAACAGAAGAGTGTAAAAACATTTAGATAGTGGTGTGAAGGGTCGATTGTAGAGAGAAGCAATCTAACAATATTATTAGTTAATTGTACAACAGAATAATTCATGGTTAATCTAGGATGCTGGTAGTTGGAGCAGAGAAGGGGGAGATGTATACAATAGCTGTTTGAAGATGGAATCTATAGATATATCTATAGATTTGAAGGATATACCACCTGCTTTTAAAGAGGTACCTGTACAGGTGTGGAACTTGGGATAGTTTCATCAAAAATGTTATAACTTAATATAGATTTATACTGAACCTCTTAATCCCCAGAGAAGAGGAGGGACAGGTAAACAGGATCAGCTAGGATGACAAGTAAATCCTTCAGTGCAGATGCCATCTACTATCGTTAGTTAGCCTTACCTGACCCACCTAAAATCCATATATTAAAACGAATATGGAATCTGCTCATCCCATAATAATATATTTGTAAAGAGGTTCCATCTACCTTTGCCTACCTCAGTATAAAATCAGAGAGATCCTACCTACTTTGGGCTATACTTTATGAGTCAAAGTTCTGGATAGAACAAGTTTTCAGGATTTCTGTTTTACAAGCAGTTGTTTCATTTCATGGAACTCGAACAAGACTTGGAACCAAATGTGTCAGAGAGAAAATAGCATATATTTAAAAAAATATCTTGTGTGTGTGTGTGTGTGTGTGTGTGAGAGAGACAGAGAGAGAGAGAGAGAGAGAGACAGAGAGACAGAAAGAGACAGTGTGACAGAGATACAGAGACAGTGTGACAGAGAGACAGTGAGACAGATAGACAAAGAGGAGAGACAGAGATACAGAGAGAGAGACTGTGAGACAGACATAGAAAGACAGAGACAGATGGAGACAAAAAGATTGGGACCAAGACAGAGAGAATCCCACTCGTTGTTTATTAACCAAAATTAAATTCTCTAAGTAGATTAAGAGGTGATATACAACTGGGTTTCTGGTTTTTTTGTGATCCAGGATAAAAATAACATATTTCCAATATTGATGACACCAGAATTTATAAAATTGTGTCTGCAGCAGTTGGGAAATCACTAATCTCCCATCATTGAGAGAAAACAAAACAAAAAACTCAAGGCATATACCCAACTAGTGTTGTATACATAGGTAATACTTCAGACCTACAAAGACAGTGAAGTAGCAGAAGCAGTACCTGGAATCTAGTCCCAGCTTTAGCACACATTCACTGTATAACCCCTGGATAAGTTATCTGGCCTTTCTTTGTATCTTTATCTATATAACAGAGATAATAGAAATGTGGGCCTTTACTGTGAGTAATTTTTCCTATATCACTTAGAAAAAAACAACCTCATTACTGCATTATGGAATTGTCCTACTGACTGACCTTTAAAGGTCACTGATAGGATCAAGTTAATGTCAAAAAATCTGTGGATTTCCTCATTTTAGAAGTCCCCCCTATTACTGCACATACTGAATGGTCTACAATGTAGCTAATGGTCTTGAAGGTTTGTTTGAGGCCAAGAAAGCTATGCCTGGGTTTTATAGCTGCTAGTAAGATTAGGTGTGGGATTTTTGAAAGCAGGTCTTCCTGACTCTATAATGATTTTGCTTGTAATACAAAAACTGATGCATTTGCATTTTAGCTTAGAGACTCTATTGAGTTTTGCAGGCTGGAGCTGACCAGGCCAGACATCAGGTAGTTGGAATTTAAGACTGAAATGAAATGAACTAAAATTGACCCAGACCTTCCTTGTGCAATTAAGCTGAAAGTACATTTGCAGCAAGGAATGTTGCCCTTGGCACTCTTTGACTCATTATTTTCTTTTCAAGATTTGGCTTATGTCATCTACTTGAATCCTGTCCTTATTTCTTTATATGCTAACACTTTCTCCCACCCAGAGTACCTAATATTTATTTTATATGTTGTTGTTATTCAGTTATTTCAGTTGTGTCTGACTCTTCATGACCCCATTTGGGGTTTTCTTGGCAAAGATACTATATTGGTTTGCCATTTCCTTCTCAGACTCATTTTACAGATGAGGAACTAAGATAAATAGGGTGAAATGACTTGCCCAGGGTCACTCAACAAGAAAGTGTCTGAGGCTAAATTTGAATTCAGGTCTTCGTGACTCCAGGCCCCAAATTCTATCTACTATGCCATTAAGCTGCATTTTATTTTTTGTATATCTTATATATGTTTGCATATATGTATATATGACCTCCACCATGGATAGAAGGAATGCTTCATAGAAGTTAATGCTTTGGGGCAGCTAGGTGGTGCAGTGAATAGAGCACTGGCTCTGGAGTCAGGAGAACCTGACTTCAAATCCGGCCTCAGACACTTGACATACTTACTAGCCAGTGTGACTTTGGGCAAGTCACTTAACCCCAATTGCCCTCCAAAAAGCAAAAAAAAAAAAAAGAAGTTAATGCTTGTTGGTTAACTGACTGATTGAAGGAAGAATATGAAATTTAAGGTACACCTTTTCTTCCAGGCTCTCCTGAATTAAGGTTTGGCCTTGAAGCAATTTCATGTGAACATTGCCCTGTCCTGATGTTTCATCATTTTCAGTCTTTTATAGCATCATGAGATAATGGGGTTACTTGAAATAGTTAAGACCACAGATATTATTACCATATACTGATTTGTTCTAAAAATTTTTTGATCAGGCTAAATTTCCCACGTGCTCTCTACATGAACTAAGGTTATAAAATGGTCACTGAAAATCAGGGCCACAGCACTGGAAGGTAAATTTTGGGAATAATGCCCAGGAAAGCAGGGGAATTCCCCCAGTGAGGTATTTGTCTACTTATAAAATAGTTCTGCCAACATGGTCCCTTATCATTTTCTCAGCAGGACTGGCTTTTACACAAAGGCAGGAGGGTGGTTCTAAAAAGTAATGCAACTCTAGAATGTTGTTTTTGAGCTCTTGGACTATATTGTACAGTTTGGGAGTTCATAGCTCTACCCAAACACTAATTGACCAAGCCAACATAATTTGGCCATGTTTTACCACCCATATATTGAACAGTATGCTTAATTCTGTACAACAAATTATTGGGAAATTAAAGGATAAAGAAGAAAGGAAAAGAAGAAAAAAGAAAAGAAGGAAGGCAAAGGAAGGAAAGGAAATAAGAGAAAAGGATAAAAATAAAAGATATAAAAATAGAAAGGAAAAAAAAAACAAGGCACTTGTAAGAATTTGTTTGAGAGGCAACCTTGTTTAGCAGAATAAGCACTGACTCAACAGTCAGAGGACATGAGTTAAAGCTCTGCCTCTATGCTTAGTAGTCATTATGGATAGAAATATGAACTAGAAGTCTGATTTTATTATGGAGGGAAATTGTGGATGAAGAAATTCCTTTCACCCATTCAGCTTGGTACCTTCTTGTTAACTTATAGTCTTAAAGTTGCTTAGAGCATTGAGGGCTTCAATGACCTGGGCAAATCAGTGGGACTTCTCAGAGTCTTGATATTGCCATCTGTAATGGAAGTATCGCCAGATTTTATGTTCTTGGGCCCAAGGCTCAGAAGACAATAACTGCAGCCATGAAATTAAAAGACACTTGCTCCTTGAATGGGAAACTATGGAACATTTATGTAGTATACTAAAAAACAGGGACGTCATCTTGCCAACAAAGGTTTGTATAAACAAAGCTATGGTTTTTCCAATAGTAATGTATGATGGCTGTGAGAGTTGGACTATAAGGAAAGTTGAATGCTGTAGAATCAATGCTTTTTTATTATGGTGCTGGAGAAGACTTTTGAGAGTCTCTTGCACAGCAAAGAAGTCAATTCAGTCAATATTTAAAGAAATTGATTCATCTATTCACTGGAAAGTCAATTACTAAAGCTGTAGTTTAATACTTTGGTCACATAATGAGATGAGACTCATTGGAAAAACCCTGATGTTGGAAAAGACTGAAGGGAAAAGGAAAAGGGGACAGCATGGGATGAAGTGGATAGATTGTGTCATGGAAACAATAAACATGAACTTGGATAGATTTTAAGAGATAGTGGAAGATAGAGGGGTCTGTTGTACTATGGTCCATAGAATCATGAAGAGTTAGACATGACTGAATTACTGAACAACAACAAAGTCATATGATGGCATTTGCATTTCTTATCTCACAGACATCAATTTGGTTCAAGAAGTTTTCATTAAATATTTGTGCATTGTTGCTGTGAAAAAAAAGAGATCTGTAAATTTTAAAACACTGTAGACATCAGACCAATTTTTTTTTTCCTAGTCAGGATTCACAATATACATTTTCCTACAAGCAAATGTAAATTAACATGCTGCCCTTTAAGGAAAGTGGTTCCTCAAACTGTGGGCCAGGTGCCCTTGGGAAGCATAGAGTTATTTCATGTAGGCCACACATCCACATGTGAACCCACAAAAAAACATAAAAATTTCACAGAATCTTTTGCAGAAAGATTCAACATTACGTCTCTTGAAAGTACATTATTAAATATATCTAGATGCTATTTTGATGACTAAAATACAAATTCATTTTAAAGTGTTACTAAACTTATAGTAGCTCTTTCTCACTTTTTATTTTCTCAATCAGTAGATATTAATAGCACAACTACTGTCCAACTATTGTATGATATTTTTATATTAAATAGGTACTCATATTAGAATAAACTGTGAACCACTGCTTCTAGAATAAAGCAGAAACTTCTTGGCCTACTTTTTTTTAAAGCAATTGGGGTTAAGTAACTTGCTCAAGGTTACATGGCCAGGTGTTTCTGGGTGGGTGATAAGTGTCTGAGCCCAGATTCGATCCCCAGGTCATCCCGACACTGGGGCTGGTGCTCTTACTTGCTGTGCTACCTGGCCTCCCCTTCTTGGCCTACTTTTAAAGACCTTATACAATCTAGGTGTAATTTATCTTTCTAGACTCATTTCATATTACTCCTTTTCAACTACTTGACATTCCTACCAAACTGAATCACTTGATGCTATCTGAATTTTACATGCCATCTCCTATGTCTGTACATTCATGTAGGTCATCACCTCTTGTTTGGGATGTACAACTTCATTACTTTTGCCTTTCAGAATCCTTGAAAGACTGTTGAATTTTTAGTCATTTGACTTAGATTTAATTTCATTTCTGCTTGTCATTCAACCTGTGTGACCTTGGACAAGTCACTTTCCTTTTCTAGGTCTTTGTGTTTTTCATCTGTAAAATTAGGAGATCCAGCTTAATGACTTCTAAGTTTACATCCAACTCTAGATCTGTGACTCTATAAATTTATGATCTTCCTCCAAGTTAGCTCAAGGGGGCACTTCCTTCCTGAAGCCTTCCCTATTCCTGTAGCTGAGGATGGTATATTCCTTCTCAGTTATTCTTAGAGTACTTTAGTTTTGTCATTGCCACCCCTACCCGCCCCCTGTAGCAGCAAGCACCCCAAGCACGTCCTCAGGGTTTGCCGCCCATACAGGTTCTTGGATCTGCTTTGTT
>NW_027187316.1:614642-627280 GCF_028583685.1 Petaurus breviceps papuanus
ACTGTCCAACCATTACATCCATACCCAGTCAACATCTGGGTTTCCACATCTGGGTTTTTCAAAGCTGGGGGACTCTCAACAACGGCTTCCCAGAATTCAGATCAAATCACAGAACATTTCTCAAAGCGAGCCCCAAAACAAAGCTACACATCAGGGCTTATACAGCCTTCTCCTGGCTCAGAGAATGTAACAACCTTATTGACTCACTGGCCAATCAAGAAGTATCTACTGAAAAACAAGCCTCCCACCCCAGGCTTCAGGTGCACTTTAGCCTAGGGGCAGGGAAGATCTTTAAAATTTACATTCACATTACATTTGGCCCCAAGATCTTTCATGCCCATAGCATAGACAATTTACTTTTGAATTAGCACTAAACATCTCTTAGGTCACATTTTCAAGGTACAGAACTAAAGTTAGCAAAGTGGCCACTGGGCCTTAAACAAATACAAAGTACATATTCAGTTCAAAACAAGAATTCAAATAAAGTTGGGGGGGGGCAGTGTCCTTCTCCTCACACAGCTCCAGCCCCTGCTTCCAAGTACAGAGAGGGGGCTGGGCAACAAAACCAACAAGGTGGGGTCCTTGGGGGTCCAAGGCACTTCATCCCACCCACCATAGTCACAAGTCCATCCTCCCCCAGGGTCCCAAACTGTGGGGTGCAGCCAGGAAACACATTCAGTGCCCCTGCTTTGCTGCTCAGTTCTTATCTTTTCCTGTGGCTGAATTCCGAACTCCTGGGATCCTTCTCCTCCCGCAGGCGGCAGCCGCTCCTGGCTTCTGCCCAGGTCCCGATGCAGGCAGCTCACCATTCCTGCTCTCAGCTCAGCGAAGTCAGCATGTAGGCAATTCTTCTCTCCTGGTCCATGGCTCCACAGAGTCACAGCTACCACAACTGGGAAACAAACAATTATCCCAGCCCCCATACTTTCCTTTTACTTGGCAGATCCTGTTCCTGACGCCATTTTGTAGCAGCAAGCACCCCAAGCGCGTCCTCAGGGTTTGCCGCCCATACAGGTTCTTGGATCTGCTTTGTTAAAGGAAAGCAACTCAAAATGGGTTAAACAAGCTTACTTTAATCAGTCAGACATATATCGTTTACCTTGTTCAGGGGAAAAAGGTCAGCACCCCAAACTTCAAAATATACAGACAGAATTATCAAGACATTAACAGATCAAGTAGACAGCTTTCCAAACTGTCCAACCATTACATCCATACCCAGTCAACATCTGGGTTTCCAAATCTGGGTTTTTCAAAGCCGGGGGACTCTCAACAACGGCTTCCCAGAATTCAGATCAAATCACAGAACACTTCTCAAAGTGAGTCCCAAAACAAAGCTACACATCAGGGCTTATATAGCCTTCTCCTGGCTCAGAGAATGTAACAACCTTATTGACTCACTGGCCAATCAAGAAGTATCTACTGAAAAACAAGCCTCCCACCCCAGGCTTCAGGTGCACTTTAGCCTAGGGGCAGGGAAGATCTTTAAAATTTACATTCACATTACACCCCCCTGTGATAGTAATGGCAATTAAAGATTCCCCTGTATTGGCTTGGTTTTCAAATTGATTGTATTAAAACCCAGAGTTTGTTAATCCCACCTGTGGGATGGGCTTGTTGATGTGAAAAGAAAGTCCTGAAGTGGGAGGAGCTGGTGAGGTAGATTTGGAGAGACACTAGAGAGAGGCGGAAGATCTTTTTGGAAGCAGCACCTCATGGAGAGAGAGAGACTAAGAGAATTGCTGGTGGCCGCTTTGAATTGCCCTGGACTTTTGAGACCTGCCCCCTGAGCTGCCAAGGACTGAGGAGACATTGCTGTTTTGCTGGTACTTTGTCTGTCTGTTTTGATGTTATTTTGCCAGATTTGTCCACTGGTGAAAGACTGTCCTTTTGTTGAAGAAGTCCTGGAACCTGGCTGTTCGCTAAGAAGGCCTGCGACTGTCCTGCAGACAGAGAGTGAATACTGTCCACTGGTGAGGGACAGTGCTGTTGTTGCAGGGGTCTGGAGACTGTCCTGCAGACAGAGTGAATACTGTCCACTGGTGAGGGACAGTGCTGTTGTTGCAGGGGTCTGGGAGCCTTTCTGTTGGTTCAGAAGCCCTGAAGAAGGATTTTCTTGTTGTATGTTTACAGAAATCCTGGGAGAGGGCTTTGCTAATGTGTTCAGGGGTTCTAGGACTGTTCTACAGACAGAGGATAAATTCATGAAGGGACTGGCAATGTATCTTGTGGCTTTGCTAAGCCTTGTCTCCCCAGGAACTAAGATTGCTGAGAACTTGCCTCGTGTCAAGATGAAGAAAAGACCTCCATTTGGGTATTAAGTGCTGTGTTTAAACTTGATGTAACTCTGGGGTAGATTCAATTGTGATCCAGGAGTGGGGAACTTTTGACCTTATGTTTGGAAACTAATCTACATTTGAGAAGAGGGGCTTTGTGGTGGACTTAATTAAGGTATAGCCTAGGGGTGGAGAAGTATTTAGAACAGAGACTTTGTAATTGATTGAATGATTGGAAGGTCCTGGGGTGGGGTAGTACTTGGAGATTATTTAATCACGCTTAGTAAATGCTGTACTTTGAATGATGTCATGTTTTGATCTTCTCTGTTCTTGGTTTGTCACTGAATAAAATAGAGAGCACCTATGCTGGTATTTTGAACCTGGGAAGTTGCCTTCTTTTGGCATTACATTACACCCCCCCACTCCATCTCCACCCTTAATTCCTGATCTTGTATTACTGGACCTTCTATTCAATGAGCTTATATGCAAATGAGTCTGAGATGGGAGGTGAAAATTTTCCCTCAATTCTAAGTTTCCATATTTGTGTCCTACAGCATGTTTTGGGTCCCCTCCCCTAAAGGGGTAGGCATTAAGAAGGTACAAGGTGGAATGGAGATAGCAACAGGGCATTGAGTGGAGGTGTTCTGCTGACTTTGCACAGTCCTTCCTCACTTAAATACGATTCACTTGCATGTCATGGCATCACCTTCCTGATATTATGGTATTTTTTGAGAATAAAAGACTAACAGCAGCTTATACGAATTTAGCTTTGCAGAGCAAACTGACTAATCTGACCCTTAGAGCCAGTCCTTTTCTTCACTTTAAAACTTCAGCTTGCCTACTTCTCATACTTACATTGTTCTAACATAAAAGAGGCTATTTATTTGGTGATCTACTGTAAATTTACTATACAGACTAAATCTGATCTTTGTGTTACATATTGATTTTAAAACCCAGTATCACCAGATCATAGATTTAGAATTGTAAGTCATTGATTGTAGCCCCCTCATTTTACAGATGAAGGAACTGAGACACAGACAGGTTAAATGACTTACCCAGTGTCAACTATCTAGTAAGTGTTGGAAGCAGTATTTGAATGCATCTTTTTGTTTCATGGTCCATTGATCTATCTAAGAATGTGACTCAGGGGCTGCCAGGTGGCACAGTGAGTAAGAGTGCTGGCCCCAGAGTTAGGATACCTGGGATCAGTTCTGGCCTCAGATAGGCCTCAGATACTCGGCACCCACACAAAAATAACTGGCCATGTAACCTTGAGCATGTTGCTTAATCCTGATTGCTTTAAAAAAAAAAAGAATGTGACGCTACTAAATTCCATTGTTATTGTTTAGTCATGTCCAACTTTTCATGACCCCATTTGGGGTTTTCTTGGCAAAGATGCTAGAGTGGTTTCCCCTTCCTTCTCCAATGCATTTTGCAGATGAGAAAATTGAGGCAAACAGGGTTAAATGACCTGCCCAGGGTCATATAGCTAGTAAGTGTCTGAGGCTGGATTTGAACTCAGGAAGATGAGTCTTCCTGACTCTAGGCCTGGCACTCTATCCACTGCCCCACTCTACTAAATACACTTATTTAAACAGATGTTTCTTCCTCTCAGTAGAATATAAATTCCTTGAGGATAGAAACAGAATTGTTTTTTGTATCAATCAAACAATCATTATACCTGTTCATCTACTGCTAGGTGCTAGGCACTGGAGATTCAAAGATACAAAACAGATTTTGCCCTCGATGAACCTACACTCTCTTGGATGGAAAGGAACAACATGTATACTTATATATAAAAACAAACACTTAAAATACATATACAAAATGCATTTTAGGTAATTTTGTGAGGGAGGATACTGGCAGCTGAGCAAGTCAGGAAAGTCTTGATGTAGAAGATGATATTTAAACTGAATTTTGAATGAAATGAGGTTCTAAGAGACAGAGGCTGGGGGTGGGGCATTCTAGGCATGATGACCACCATCAAGGTTGCCAATGACCTCCCCCAAGAAATCACCTAACCTTTCCTTTGTAGGCAACTACTGTTTTATCTTTATCTTTGTATCTCCAAGGAGGTAATTGACAAGAAAGAAATCTCCAAATACACCAAAACATGGATGACTGGGAGCATAATGGTGCTCTTTAAAGAAATAGTGAAAGTCAAAAGAGAAGTGGGTTTTGAGGGAAAGACAATGAATTTGATTATTGAGTTTGAGACATCTTTCAGACATTCAATTTGAGATATCTAATATGCAGTTGTTAATATGAGACTGGAACTTAGAAGAAAAATGGATTGACTATGTAGATCTATGAGTTAATTGAATTGATATAATAATTAAAACCCTGGAATCTGATGAGGTTGCCAAATGAGAATGTATGGGGAATAATAAGAAGAGGACCTTGTATAGAGATCTGGGTACACACACAGTAGTCGTAAGCATAGTGTTAAGAGCATTCATATAATTCGCTCACATTTTCAGTGGCTGTTATGTTGTTGACATTGATTCTTTGATTCTAACTACGCACAAGTTTTGAGAAAGGTGAATTAAATAATTGTGCCTAGATCACTACAGTCTCTGGTGGGGGTGGCAGTATTGACCCTTTTTGCTGTTAAAAGCACAAACTAAGTCCTTTGCTATTCTGAGAGGCTTAGGTTCCAAAGGGTAGCAATAGATTTATATGGTCACAGAATGTTAGAGCTGGAAAAGACCTTGGAAAGTGGCATAATGCCCTCATTTTTAGGTGAAGAAACTAAGGCCAAGAGGTATAATGACTTGCCCAAAGCACTTTGCATCTATTATCTCATTTGATCCTTATAATACATCTCAAAGGTAGGTTCTATTATTATTTCCATTTTACAAATGTGGAAGCTGAGGCTGAGAGAAATAAATGGACTTGACCCAGGTCACACAGATAGTATATGTGAAGTACAAAGTAAATTGAGCAAGGAGATCATCTCTGCTAGGTGCAGAGAAGATGCCGTGTACATCACCACTGATGAAGGGAGTAAATGTGCTCATAAAAATCATAGATTCCTAAAGTTTGATGTAAACATTTAAGAAATAATGAAAATACCTCCAAGTTCAGAGTGCATATTAGGCAACTGTCATAGGAACAGTATCTATCCCCACACGGGGTAGGACATTTAATTAGTACAAAGCATTAACATTGAGACTAATGTTACAAGTTGTCATCTAAGCACAAAAGCTCAGTTCATGAGGAATCAGATCACTACTGACTTATGCCAGTGTTACAAGGGCAGAAATAGGGTTGTTATACCCAGTCTGCTGTATCCTTTCTAAAATTCTTTTCCATTATGCTAAGTAAACTTACTTTTGTTACATTAGTTAGTCTGAGTGGATCATTTCATTTCTGTCCCTAACTTGAATGATTGATTTAATTGTCTTCAGTTAGGACTGGCCTATAAGAGCAACTAAATGTAGTACCCCATTCTAATTTACAATGGGGCTTCTAGGGTGCCTTCCAGATGTTCTCTCAGTGCTGCAGGGTTCATGCAACTTTCTTACTGTATCTCAAAGAATTAAACAGCTGCTTTAGTTTATGCAGTCTCCGAAGCGTGACTGAACCACTTGTGCAAAATGAAAACTTTGCTGAGGAAGTCATTTTGATAGGTCAGCAGAGGGAAGACACTTGGACTAAATTTATAAAATATATTATGAAACAAAGCCAGGATAAGGAAATTACTAGAATGCATTCAATATAGGCACAGTGAAACTTTAAATTTTGGAATTTTCTTTATTGGTTTTTCACAAAATGAGTATACATGTCACCCAAGTTGCTTATAAGACTTAGGGCACAGATTTGTCTTGGGGGAACTATGAGAGAGAGAGAGAGAGAGAGAGAGAGAGAGAGCTTGCATTTGTTCCTGGGATTCAAATTACATATCTTCTCTTGTGCCCTATAGAATATATATAAAAAAGAGAATTTGGAGTTATTGCTAAGTTCTCTAGAATCCTTAGTTTGAACACATAAGGGATGACAATAAGAAGCCCTTTATTACAACATTGGTTCCTGGAGGAGGGGGAGAGGTTGCCCTTGGGAATACCTTACATACCTGCACCATATGTGTATTAACAGCTAGCATTTATCTAGTGCTTTAAAATTTGGGGATTGCTTTACAAATTTCTCATTTGATCCTCACAAGAATGCAGGGAAGTTGTTCACTTGTTTTATTAATTTCTGACTGTTTATGACCCCTTTTGTGGTTTTCTTGGCAAGGAGTGGTTTGGCATTTTCTTCTTCAACTCATTTAATAGATGAGGAAACTAAGGCAAACAGTATTAAGTGACTTGTCCAGGTTCACACAACTAGTAATAGTGTAAGGCTGGATTTGAACTCAGGCCTTTGTATCATGGCAAAGCATGACCTCAAGGAATATGTGATTAATAAATTTAATTAATCAAACATATATGCATATATGTATGCATCTTATATACACATGCTATATAAGCATATATGTATGTATCTATGTATAAATGTAAGTATATATAAATATATAAAATATGTGTGCATGTATCTGTGTACATGTACATATATATATATATATATATTTAACAAACGTGCCACGTGTGGTGAGCCACACATGTGGCATTGGGGTTGTCATTGTGTGTCTCAAAGGGAGGCAGAATAGACTTTTTTAGTTGATTCTCTCCTCAACCTTCTCTCCAAAGGAGATTTTAATTCCTACCAGGAGGAAAGCATGGAGTTGGGGGTAGAGGCCACCACTCTACTCTCTTCAGAGAAACAAGGTACTTGGCTAGAGTTACATCTATCTGCTTCCTTAAATATTGTTAATGTAGGGGATGTGGTCAGATTCAAGTTAATTCTGATTGCTATTTTTTTTTAAAAAAAGCAATCAGGGTTAAGTAACTTGCTCAAGGTTACATGGCCAGTTATTTATTTCTGGGTGTGGTGCTGAGTATCTGAGCCCAGATTTGATCCAGGTCATCCCGACCCTGGAGCCAGTGCTCTTACTTGCTGAGCCACCTGGCTGCCCCTAAGCAATTGGGGTTAAGTAACTGCTCAAGGTTACACAGTCAGGTGTTTCTGGGTGGGTGCTAAGTGTCTGAGCCTGGGATTCGATGTTTAGGTCTTCTCAACACTGGAGCTGGTGCTGTTACTCGCTGTGCTACCTGGCTGCCTCTCTGATTGCTCTTTTAATATTGGAGGGAAGGAGAACCCCAAACTTTATATTTATGAGGACCACTTTCCCACCAAATAACAATTTCACAATGAAAACACATATCATTTAGCCAAGAAAACCCATTTATATAAATTGGGAGCAAAAAAGAATTCTGTGAAAATATCCAGATGAAAATATATAGCAGATTTTATAGACCAAAAAAGCTATAGTATTGTGAATCAGGTAACTCATCTCAACAGAGAGTTTTACATCTCACCCAAAATGAAGTTTCCTGAAGTGTCTAGTGTAGAACATTGGAGTAGGGACATGATGGAGACTGCCAGCTTCTCTCATAACTTTTCAGTCTTTTTCTTCAGCAACCTGAAGAGGATTGGCTTCTTTTACCTTCCCCCTATAAACTGGAAGTCATAGGTTCCTAGAAAGATTTCAGGGTCCAAATTGACTCAAAACTTGAAAAGAACTCAAAGAAGACTGAAGAAGGCTGTAGCTCTCCTGTTCTCACCAAATCTGCCGCAGTCCTCATGTAGGATATGACATTCATATCCATAAGCCCTCACACCAGAAGTTCTATTTCTCCTATATGATATATATCTTGAATATTAAACCTTTAACTGAGAAATGTTTTTTTTTCTTTTTTCAAATGCTTTATTAACTTCTGATTTACATCATTCATTTCCGCCAGATTTTGAGTGACAAATTTTCTCCCTGGGGCATCTAGGTGGTTCAGTAAATAGAGCACTGGTCCTGAAGTCAGGAGGACCTGAGTTCAAATCCGGCCTCAGACACTTAACACAAAACTAGCTGTGTGACCTTGGGCAAGTCATTTAACCCCAATTGCTCTACCTTCCCCCTTCCAAAAAGCAAAAAAAAAACCCAAAACGAAACAAAACAAAACAAATTTTTCCCCTGTTTTTACCCTACCTACCACCCTAAAATAGCAGTCTCACTGGATGTCCCCTCCTCTAATCTGCTCTCTCCCATACCCCCTTCAACTTTTTCAGTAGGGCATGGTGGATCTCTATGCCCCAGTGCTTGTATATCTTATTTCCTAATTACATGTAAAATAATATTAATGATAGTATATATATACTTCTATTCCCTTCAACTATTTTCATACTGAGAAAAGTTTCATCAGTTACAATTATCATTTTTCCATGTAGGAATGTTAATAGTTCAACTTTGATAAGTTCCTTATGATTTCTTTTCCCTGTTTACCTTCTCATGCTCCTCTTGTTTCTTGTATCTGAATGTCAAATTTTCTATTCAACTCTGTTTTTTTCATCAAGAATGCTTGAAAATCCTCTATTCCACTGAATGACCATATTTTCCCCTGAAACATGATACTCAGTTTTACTGGGTAGGTGATTCTTGTTTTTAATCCCAGCTCCTTTGCCCTCCGGAATGTCATATTCCAAGCCCTTTGATCCCTCAGTGTAGATGCTGCCAGATCCTGGGTTATCCTGATTGTATTTCCACAGTATTCAAATTGTTTCTTCTTGGCTGATTGTAATATTCTCTCTTTGATCTGGCAATTTCAGAACCTGGCTATAATATTCCTAGCGGTTTTCTTTTTTGGGATCTTTTTCAGGAGGTGATCGGTGGCTTCTTTCAACCTCTATTTTGCCCTCTGGTTCTAAAACATCAGGGCAGTTTTCCGTGAGAATTTCTTGGAGGAAGATTTCTAGGTTCTTTCTTTAATCATGGCTTTCAGGTAGTCCAATAATTTTTAAATTATCTCTCCTGGATCTATTTTCTAGGTCAGTGGTTTTTGCCATGAGATATTTCACATTGCCTTCTATTCTTTCATTTGTTTGGATCTGTTTAACAGCATCTTGATTTCTCATAAAGTCATTAGCTTCCATTTGCTCCAATATAATTCTGAAGGAATGATTCTCCTCAGTGAGCTTTTGAGATTTTCTTTCCATCTGGCAAATTCAGCTTTTTAAGGCATTCCTCTTCTCATTGCCTTTTTGAGCCTCTTTTGCCATTTGAGTTAATCTGTTTTTCAAGGTGTTATTTTCCTCAGTCAGGCTGTTGACTCTCCTTTCATAATTTTCTTGCATCATTTTCATTTCTCTTCCCAATCTTTCCTCCACTTCTCTTATCTGCTTCTTAAGGTCCTCTATGGCCTATAACCAGCTCATATTTTCCTTTGAAGCTTTTGGTGCAGGAGTTCTGATTTCACTGTATTCCTCCTCTTCCGTGATTTGATCCTTTTTGTCCCCAAAATAAGAGTGTAATGTTGGAATTTTCTGTTTGCTTTGTTTCCTTTGCCTGGTCATGTTGCCACTCAATTACTTGACTTTGGGGCTTTTTGCCACAATAGAACTCTGCTACCAGACAGGGCAGCTTTGTTCCAAATCCTGGGGTTTTCTCAGCTGCCAGAGTTATTAATTGGGTGCCTTCTCTGAAGCCTCCACACGCTCTGGCAAGCTGGACACACACCCCAGGACTTTCACCCTAGACTGCAATTCAGATCCAAATAGGTTAAAGTAAGAATGATTACCCTTCAGACTGGTACTTGGTCCGCTTACAGTCTGCAGCCAGGAGCTGAAGCTGCCACATGGTGGAGGTTGTGCCACTGCCCTCAGTGGCTTCTTGCCCCAGGGGCAGAAGCCAACATACTCCCAACTACTGTGTCCCAAAGTCCACACTGCACTGACCTCTCACTTTGTCCTTAGCATCTATGTGTTGATAATTCTGAACTGCCACAGCTGCTGTTGATCTGGAGTCCCTCCAGCTGGCAAGTGGTCAGGCTCACCCTGGAGCTACAACTGTGGTGTAGAGCTTGGCTCCCAGAGCACTCTCCTGGTTGATTTCTGCCAGCCTGCTGGGCTGTCCTTAGTGGGAGGTTAGCTTCTCTGTGTCATTTTGTGGTTTCTGTAGCTCCAAAGTTTGTTCAGAGTCCCCTTTTACATGGATTGGAGGTGGTGAGAGCTGGAGCCATGCGGAGGTCCTGTTTCTACTCCGCCATCTTGACTCTGTCCCCCTTAACTGAGAAATTTGATTACAAAGATATCGCCCTCCCCCATTTAACACACTTCCCCCTCCCCAGGTACATTACTTTTACTTGTAAAAATTTTTGTTTCCATGTAATAAAAGTTATACATATACACACGATACACATATACATTCATACATGTATGTATATGCATACATATACATACACATGTATGTATATATGTATATAACATGCAGTTCTTCTATTTTTAATAGGCTGATATTTAATATTAAATTCCTGTATCCATAGTGCATTTATTGCGAAATATGGCACGAGATGGTCATCTAAACCTAATTTGTGCCAGACTTTTTCCTCTAGTTTTCCAAGAGTTTTTTTTCTTTTTAATAGAAATAGAAAATTCTTTCCTAGGTATTTTTTTCCTGATTTATTGAACTCTGGGTCATTAATTCCCATTGTTTCTTATTCTACTCCCAGCTGGGAAATGTGCTTTTCATTGACATCATTCCCTGACCAAAATGACTTGAGGAATAGAATTGATAGAACTGGTCCCAGTGGGATTTCATTTCCTTTTCCCCCTCCCCCAAGTGGTCCTCGGTTCCATCTTTTTGTTTTCTTTTTAAGTTCCCTGAGTGCTATTACAGCTTCAGTCAGAGAGTGCTTCAGTTTTCTTATACTTGGTCCTCCTCTGGAAGGAACTTGTGGGATGAGGTAAGAAGGGGTAGAAGTTTGGCAAATTGGATTTTGCTATTTGTTGCCACCAGGAGGGGACATGTTAGGGAAAGAGTGTCCTGTAAGAGACTATGGTAGCAGTAAATAAGCTGGTGAGTGTACCGCAGAGCACAAGCCCATGGGTCCAGTTTTGTTACCCTGACAGAATGGAGAGGAAGATGGAATATATTGGAAAAGAAAGGGGTGATGAGTGAGTCTGTAAAGAGGAAAGTCTTCCCATGCTTCGGGTAGACATCATCTTTGCTCTCTGATAGGTTTGAAACCTGTCAGTTACCCTTAATCTGGTTGAACCAGTGTGACAAGAAGGTTGACTATGGTGTGGCCACTGCATACAGCTTCTTAGAACCACAGAGGAAAATTGTGTGAATCAGGTGAACATCAAAAGTGGATGAGGGACCCTGGAAAGGGCTTGGCAAGCCTTCACACCAGAGGCATTATTTTTCCTGAACACCCCCACACCCTTCAAATACTTGCTAGCTATGTGACCCCCTGTAATGGGAATGCAAATTTGGAAGATCTTCCTTGCCCCTAGGCTAAAGTGCACCTGAAACATGGGGGTGGGAGGCTTGTTTTTCAGTAAATACTTTTTGATTGGCCAGTGGGTCAATAAGGTTGTTACATTCTCTGAGCCAGGAGAAGGCTATATAAGCCCTGATGTGAGGCTTTGTTTTGGGGGCTCACTTTGAGAAGTGTTCTGTGATTTGATCTGTATTCTGAAAAGCCGTTGTCCAGAGGCCCCTCCCCCCCAGCTTTGAAGAACCCAGATGTTGACTGGGTATGGATGTAATGGTTGGACAGTTTGGAAATCTGTCTACTTGATCTGTTTCTGTCTTGATAATTCTGCCTATATACTTTGAAGTTTGGGGTGTTGACCTTTTCCCCTGAACAAGGTAAACGATATATGTCTGACTGATTAAAGTAAGCTTGTTTAACCCATTTTGAGTTGCTTTCCTTTAACAAAGCAGATCCAAGAACCTGTGGTAGCAGCAAACCCTGAGGACGCCGGGGTGCTTGCCGCTACAAAATGGCGTCACGAACAGGATCTGCAGAGTAAAAGGAAAGTATGGGGGCTGGGATAATTGTTTGTTTCCCAGTTGTGGTAGCTGTGATTCTGTGGAGCCGTGGAGCAGGAGAGAAGAATGGCCTGCATGTGGACTTCGCTGAGCTGAGAGCAGGAATGGTGAGCTGCCTGCATCGGGACCTGGGCAGAAGCCAGGAGAGGCTGCTGCCTGTGGGAGGAGAAGGAGCCCAGGAGTTGGGAATTCAGCCACAGGAAAAGATAAGAACTGAGCAGCAAAGCAGGGACACTGAATGTGTTTCCTGGCTGCATCCCACAGTTTGGGACCCTGGGGGAGGATGGACTTGTGAGTATGGTGGGTGGGATGAAGTGCCTTGGATCCCCAGGGACCCCACCTTGTTGGTTTTGTTGCCCAGCCCCCTCTCTGTACTTGGAAGCAGAGGCTGGAGCTGTGTGAGGGGAATGACGCCCCCCCCCCCCCCCCCCCCCCCC
>NW_027187316.1:627290-656534 GCF_028583685.1 Petaurus breviceps papuanus
TGACCTTTTCCCCTGAACAAGGTAAACGATATATGTCTGACTGATTATAAAGTAAGCTTGTTAACCCATTTTGAGTTGCTTTCCTTTAACAAAGCAGATCCAAGAACCTGTGGTAGCAGCAAACCCTGAGGAAGCCGGGGTGCTTGCCACTACACCCCCGGAAAGTCACTTATTACTGCTTATCTCAGTTTCTTCATCTGTAAAATGAACTGGAGAAAGAAATGACAAACCACTCCAGTATCTCTGCCAATAAAACCCCAAATGGGATGACAAAGAGTCTGACACGACTGAAAATGACTGAACAACAACAAACAGTCTCTCTGCTTTCCTTCACTCACTTCTTCAATTTATCTTCCAAACAGATGCCAAGTTATTATTTATAAGACACAAATCTAACCATTTATTCCCCTGCTAAAAACCCCTCTTTGGTTTGCTATTGTTTCTAGGATAACATACAAAATCATCAGCATGACATTTAGTATACTTTACCATCTGGATCCTACCTTCCTCTCCAGAATTATTTTCTGTTATTTACTATTTCATGCTTTTTCATTCCAGTCAAACTGGTGCTCTAGCTACTCCTTCTATACTACATTCCATCTCTCATCTTTGTTACTTAACACAGATCCTTCTTAATATCTGGCAGTCAGTCCATCTTCATCTCTATTTCTATTATCTATTCCATAAAGTCTTAGCTCAGATTTTGTGTCCTGCCCCGGCCTTCCCTAATCTCCCTTGTTTTTTAGAAGTCTGGCCTTCTTGAAATTACTTTGTATGATTTTATACATACTTTATATTTGCTTAAATTGTGCCCCCCCAATGAATGCAATCTCCTTAAGATCGAGGAATATTTTGTTTTTATCTTCAGTGCTCTTGGAAACTCTCTAAAACACCAAATTACAGAAAAGATGCTGACATTGGTCATTTGTCATTGGGCGTCATTGGTCATTAGATCTTAATTTGTAGAAAGAGTTTCCTCATCAAGGAATTTCTTAAATCTAGAAAATTACAGATTCATTCCTTATATCTATGGATCCTGAAAGTTGGATCTTTGCAGTTACATCCCCAAGATAGCCCATTTACAAAGCCCCATTTGGAAGTCAATCTAGCCTAAAGAGTATCTTGTCCTATTATCACAAGGAAATCTGTGGGCAAAATGTAAACTACCTCATCTTGTCTCTCTTTTTATACCTGTCTATGTGCCAGATTATACAGAGACAATATTATAGTAGATAGAGAACTTGCCTTAAAGTCAATGAGATCTGGGTTCAAGTTATTCCTCTGGCATATATGAATTGTGCGATTCAAGTCAAGTCACCTAACCTCTCAGTGTTTTAGGCAATTTTTTTAGATTGCAAATTAGAGGGAAGTTCCTAACCTGCATCAGTAAAAGGAGATTCCTTTTTGGGTAATTCCCTATTCTAATGAAATTACATGCTTTATCCACTATCTTTATTGCAAATGTCCCAACTTTTATTGATTGTTTCTGGAGTGTTTATCTTTGACACCTTTCTTTTTGTCTCCAGTGCCAAGCAAGGTGCCTAGAACATAGCAGATACTTTGTAAATGCTAAACAATTGATTAACCTTCCTGTTTCCTCTTTCAGGTGTTCTCCCTTTTCTTAAATCACTCTCTCCCCTTTCAAGGCTCTATTTCATGTTCCATTCCAGCTAATCCCCAGCACTAAAATTTTGAATAGTAAAGGCTTAAGATATGACCCCTCCCAAAATTACTTGCATTTTAATTTGAATCTTAGTATAGGCCTTCAGAATTCAAATGAAGAGCCTTTCCAAAAATGAAGTGTCAATTTATGGGATATGTTTCATTTTATTTTATTACAATATTTTACTTTATTTTATCTTTTTGTCAATTAATTATTTTTAAGGAGGGCACCTTGCTTATCTACAATAACTCCCAATTACCTCCAATCTCCTTAGTTTGTCAAGTTAGGCCCCGAGTATCTTCCTCTGGGCTTTGATGACTAAACAATGCATTGGCTTTTATGTGATTTTCACTTTCTGTTGTCTGTATCATTTGACACTGCTGTCAAGGTGGCAGACTATAATCATAGGGATTTTGGCAGAGAATGAAGGTGATTAATATATCACCTCAATCTTCCCTGACTATGTTGAGGAAGGTCAGACATTAGCAACCAAATCTGCCAAATTCTGTCCATTTCCTATCTTGGGTTTCCAGAGTGTAATTAACATACACATGTAAATAAATTAAAGCCAAATAGTTAGGTTCCTATATCTAGTTTATGAACTGTGAACACGTTCTTATCACCTTTTTGGATGCCAGGGATTTTTGGAATCTTAGCTGACTTGGCTCTATCATGAAGGACACAAGCTATCGAGAAAATAAGAAGAATGTAAAAAACAACAACAACAAAGAACACAATTTAATTATCTAAAATAGGAATTGCTAACCTTGTTAACATCTCTCTGTCTTGGATCCCTTTGGCAGTCTGGTGAAGTCTATGGACTTTGCAGAATACATGCACACATATACATTTATATATATAAATTTATATATCTATATATATAAATTTATATATGTATATATAAGTATTCATATATATTAGAAGCTAAAACTAAATTCTGTTAGAGTTTAATGAAATAAAGATTATATACAAACATACATATATGTATATGTATGTATATATGTGTGTGTGTGTATATATATATTTCTCATTCAAGTTCATGGATCCCCTGAAAGCTAACCTTTGCAAGGGGTTTGTGGACTTCAGGTTGATAGCCTCTGACCTAATGTGACCCTATTCTGACTTCCCTGGATGGAAACAAAATTAATTTTCTTTTCTAGAGATAATGTGGTATAGTGGAAAGACTAGTAACCATTACATGACATTTACTACCTCTGTATGTTTGGGTAAGTCACTTGACCTTCCTAAGCCTCAGTTTACTCATTACTAAAATGAGGTTACACTAGATGGTTTCTGGTAACCCTTTTAGGTCAATAATTCTTTCACAGCACCCATGCCTAGTTCCATAGCATAAGGAGATAGAGGGATGGTGGATATTGAGGGAATCTTGGCCATAAATTCTCAATGATAAAACAGCTTGATTCCAAAGGGAGCTAAATAATGGCTTCTAAAGAACACCTTTAACTCACACATACAAAAAATATTTATAGCAGCTCTCTTTGTGGTGGCAAGAACTGGAAATTGAGGGGATGCCCATCAAATGAAGAATGGCTGAACAAGTTGTACTATATGAATATAATGGAATACTATTGTGATATAAGAAATTATGGGCAACCAGACTTCAGAAAAGCCTGGAAATGACTTATATGAACTGATGCTCAGTGTATTTAGCAGAACCAGGAGAACATTGTACATAGTTAAAGCCACAGGGTGCAATGACTGACTTTGATAGACTTAGCTCTTTTCGGCAATGCAAAGTTCTAAGACAACTCAAAATGCTATACACATCCAGAGAAAGAATTACAGAGTCTGAATGCAGATTGAAGCATACTATTTGCTATCTATCCTTTTTTTTGGTCTTGTTTTGTTTCTTCTTTCTCATGGTTCATTCCATTGGGTATAATTCTTCTTTGCAAAATGACTAATGTGAAAATATTTTTAATGTGAATGTATCTGTAGAACCAATATCATATTGCATGCAGTCTTGTGGAGGGGGAGAAAATGTAAAACAAAAGCTTTTGGAACTGAATGCTGTAAATTAAATATAAATAAATGAAAAAATTTAAAAATGCTTATTCTCCCCCCCCCCAAAAAAAAAGAGAACAGCTTTAGGTTCCAAGAATGGTATCTGAAGCTACAAACTATTCATCAGTGGAGATTCTTATCAGTACTTTAATCTTACATAGGGTAATCCACCTTGCTATTTTTTTTTTAAACAATTGGAGTTAAGTAACTTGCCCAAGGTTACACGGCCAGTTATTTTGTGTGGGTGTTAAGTACCTGAGGCTGGAACCGATCCCGGGTCCTCCTGACTCTGGGGCCGGCACTCTTACTGCGCTACCTAACTGCCCCATTGCCTTGTTATTTTTATATGTATACAAGGAATCTAAAACAGATACTGTTAAATAGGTGACATTTCCTGGGATACCTCTCCCACTACTTCATACAGAGCATCAAAGATCAGAAATATTTTACTCAAACCATCATGTCTAGTAAAGTTAAGATGATAACAATGCTATAAACTATAAGGAATTGGGGATGATCTCTAGGATAATGTCTGGTTTAAATATTCTATGTTCATATTATATAAGACCCCTAACTCTGCCTTTTAATTTGGTTTTGTTACTTCTTCTCATTGATACATCATGCCACAAAAGCAAGTTTATTAGAAATCAGAAATAAAAGACAAATCATAGTGTAAGGGCAAGGAGGGCAATGAAATTGATCAGTTATACTATCCCACTTAAAACAAATGGCAAGATTTATATCCTGATACCTTTACCAGAAGAGAATAGTAAATCAATCAGATGTGTGAACTATGTTTAAGCAGGGCCAAGATATCTATTCTGAATCAGTCAAATCTTAGCTTTTAAACTAAGTACAAAAATGTCTTAGATCAATTTAGATGTTTTTGAAAGCTGTTAGATGAAGGGAAGGAAACTACACAGAAAATGTATTCCAATTCATCGAGGAGTGCTTATATTCTGTGGATTTAGGATTGAATGAACTTTAGAAAATCAGAAAATTTAAATTTTTTTCATTGGCATAGTAGCAGTGTTACCAAAACAGCAGTAGCTGGTGGCAGTGCCTGTATCAATATCCAAGAACAATCTAGAGATAGTGCAGAAAGGAAACATTCATGACTACAAGGAGTCCAGCAAGGAGAAAAACAAAAACAAAACAAACAGAAAACCCTATGCTTTCTTTAAGGGCAGCATTTTGAGAACCCCAGCAAAAGGACTTCCAAAATTGAGCCCAACTTTGGGCCAGGGGCAGGAAACCTGTGTCCTCAAGGCTGCATCTGGCCCTCTAGGTCCTCAAGTACATCCCTTTGATTGAATGCAAATTTTACAGAACAAATTCCCTTAATAAAAGGCTTTGTCCTATCAAACGTGGACTCAATCAAAAGGCTGCACCCAAGGACTTAGAAGGCTCTATATGGCCTTGAGGCCACAGGTTCCCCACCCCTTCCTGGGTTCTGTGTTTACTTGTGAAAGAGCATATCATAGATTTTCGGAGGAATATTTTGTAACAAATGTCTTGTTCTTATTATATTATATAAGTGAATCAGCTTTTACTAAAAGCTAAGTAGGTTTGGCTGACCATGACTTTCAATTGATAATTATGTAGAGAAATTGTACTGATGGGGGCTCATGAGCTATATAATATAGTGCAAGAAAAAGAAATCTTCCCCCACTCATCTTAAAATACCACCATTCAAAAAGCAAGCTGGCATTTATGGCTATTAGGTTACCATGGATACCAATACTAAGATTTTTAAAGGGAGACTAGCAAGACTGGCAGAGTGAAAGGAAATAGCAAAGCCCAGTTTTCTTCCCATCTACCCAAATTAGGATCAGGAGAGAAGACCAGACCGAGTCCTGCTGGGTAAGTCTAATGAGACAACACAATACCTTCTTTTTACAGCTCAGGTCTACACAAGAAGATAGTCAAAGACCTTTTAGCACTGAGAGGGTGGTCCATGGCAGAAAGCCCATGAAGAAACTTTGTAACAGGAAGGCAGACCTGGGGCCAACAGTTGTGTACTCAGAACAGAGACAAACCTGTAATTGTATCATTCTGACCCATGATAGGAGTCTCTTATTCTAGGACAGTGGTGGGGAACCTGTGACCTTGAGGCAACCTATGACCCTCTAGGTCCTCAAGTGCAGCCTTTTGACTGAATCTAAACTTGACAGAACAAATCCCCTTAATAAAAGGATTTATTCTGTAAAACTTGGATTCAGTCAAAAGGCCTCACCCAAAGACCTATAAGGCCAAATGGGGCCTCAAAGCTGCAGGTTCCTCACCCTTGTTCTAGGACTTTCCCTCCCTAGAGACCTGAAGAGAGGGTAAATGACTTTTACTCAAGGTCATATACTCAAGGCCAAGTGAGTTTCACAAGGAATCCTGCCTCCCTCCAGTTCACTGGGAACTTTCGGTGATTTACTAACATTCCAATTTCTTAGTATCTTCCGCATTTTATTATTGAGACAACCTGGTGTTATTTAACTGGTATGAGGGTAGAAAAGGTCTTTGAAATTTTTGGTTTGATATAACAAGTAAGGTCATAGGTTTTAAAACTGGAAAGAGTCTCAGTCAAGGCACTTATTTTTCTTATCAGAAAATGGAATGCTAGAGATAGGAAATGACTTTACCAAGGACATATAGGTAACAGCAAAGTTAGGCTTTGAATCTAAATCTTCTAACATCAAATTCAACATTTTTTCCATAATGTTGTGGTTTCTCTCTATCAGTGTCATCGCCTCTAAAGAGATAGTATCCCTACTTTTCAAAATGCTAATTTCTCTTGCACGGTGTCTGGAACAAAGCAGGCACTTAATAAATGTCTATTGACTGACTATATCTGTGAACTTTATCCTCTGTGATGGAGATATGTTGTTTCTTTAATGCTCTGCTCATTTTTATCTCATAAAACATAATCACAATATTGAGTAAGCAGCTGTAGAGCATAGTATAAAGTGGAGATGTCAAACATGCTGCCTATAGCACTTCTCACAACACTCACAAGTAATGCTGAAACCATATAAAGAAGAATTTGGGAAATAATAAAAATAAAATAAGACATAGATAATGTTAATATGTGATTTTCTAATATTTCCATATGTGGCTCATGGGAATATGCATGATTCATTGTCCTCACACCTTTTTTTTTGAGTTTGATACCACTGGTATAAAGTACATCAGATTCAGTGTCTCAGCCTGTTTTTAAATTCTGGCTGTGCCTCTTAGTACATTTTCTACCATAACTAAATCACTTTATACCTGTGAATCTCAATTTACACCTCTATAAAAAGATTCCTTATTTCTTTCAAAATTCATTGCAAACCTACTTCCTAGGTAAGTACCTTCCTGATCTTCCAGCTACCACTTCTTATTCTACCTTCCCAAAATTGCCTTGAATTAATTATTTAGTAATTTTAATGTTTTATGATGATCATAGAACCATAGATTTAGATCCAGAAGGAATCTCAGAGATCATTTAGCTTAATCTTCTTATGTTACAAGTGAGAAAATTGAGTTCTGAGATCAAATGACATGGCCAAGGTCCCAAAGGCAGTAAATAACAGAGATGGAATTTGAATACAGTTCTGACTCTAGAGAAAACATTGAATATTTCATGCACATTTTATGCATTATTATTTTGTACATACTGACATGTGTATACATTGTTTCACCTTATGGAATGTAAGCTTTTTGAGGTCAGGTAGTTTTTCATTTTTTTCTTTGTATTCCTAGGGTCTAGATCTAGCACAATTCCTTGCCCATGGTGGGTTTTTTTTTTAAGCAATCGGGGTTAAGTAACTTGCTCAAGGTTACACGGCCAGTTATTTCTGGGTGTGGTGCTAAACATCTGAGCCTGGATTTGATCCCCAGGTCATCCTGACATGGAGCCGGGGCTCTTACTCTCTGAGCCACCTGGCCACCCCTAAGCAATTGGGGTTAAGTAACTTTCTCAAGGTTACATGGCCAGGTGTTTCTGGGTGGGTGCTAAGTGGTGTTGTTGTAGTTGTTGTTAAGTCATTTCAGTTGTTTCTGACTCTTTATGACCCCATTTGGGGTTTTCTTGGCAAGGATCCTAGAGTAGTGTGCCATTTTTTTTTTACAGATGAGAAAGTTGAGGCAAACAGAGCTAAGTGACTTGCCCAGGGTCACACAACTAGTAAGCGTCTGAGGTGACATTTGAACTCAGTTCTTCCTGATTCCAGGCCCTGTGCTCTATCCACTCTACCACCTAACTGCCTATAGTTACACACAGTAGGTACTTAATAAATATTTGTTTATTAATGGTTTAAGGGAGTTGGAGTAGTTTATGTTTAAGGACAATTCCATTTCAAAGTCCATTACATTCTTTATCTGAGGGTGCTGTTCTGGTATAGGACATGAAGAAAAATGGACAGAGTTTCCGAACTCATTAACTTTATTATTTTATACATAATTAAATCTCCATAAAATAAGAGTTCCTTATGGAATCCATAACTAGCCTGACCTTTCACTTTGGCTGCAAATCTTGGGTCTTTTTTTTTTTTTAATACTCTGTATTTAAAGAATTACATTGGGGAGAATGCTAAAATTTGGTGACATATGAAGAGTAATTCTATGATTACTGACAGATTTGAGCTTGATTAGCTCTTCTCCCCAACAACTTGGTCCTCTTCCAGAAATAGCATACTTATGAAGGTCCCTTAGGTTCAATGGTTATGTACATCATTAGGCAAGACAGTGTTGAAGGGCAAAGTTTTCACTGAATTACATATTTCTTCTTGTAAAATTTAAAAAATTTTAAACTTAAATATAAAAACGAGAAAAAAAAATCTCTCTGTATACAGCAGACCATAAGAGAGGATCCCTTATAAAACAATAAATTTCCCTATATAATAAATACTATACAGTGTTTTAAAAGCTGCCCAGCTTTTCTTTGCTTCTTTCTTTGTTTTCTTTGTTCTCTGTTGTACATTTTTCACTTTAGTCCCCACCCCCATTACCCAAAGTATACTACAATTAAGCTTGAATACATAAATACATACACATATACATGCACATTCACATGTATCCACATAACATATATACATATATACACACAAAGATATCTATAAACATATCTATAAACATAAACACATATACACATGTAAGGTCATACACATATATGTAAGATCATAATATGCTTATTTCCTCTTATCATCTGTATCTTCCTCTATAAGTCCAAGTCTTTTCATATTTTTCTAAATTAACCAATCCATTACTTCCTATACCACAGCTATATTCCAACCAAATCACATCCTATCTGAGAGATTATTGATGAGAGTTTTCTCCCATTTTTCTGGATTCCTTTTATTCTTGGCCACATAGGTTTTATTTATACAAGAACATTTTAATTTAAAGTAATTGAAATTATCCTTTTTACACTTCAACAATGCTCTCACCTCTTAATACAGTTTAATGTCTGATACTGCTGAATCTACTTCCTTTACACATTTTTTTTCCCCTGGTTTCTTTGAAGTTTCTGACCTTTTGTTCTTCCAAATGAACTTTGTGGTTTATTTTTTTCTAACTCAGTGATTGTTTTTTAGTAATTTAATTGGAATGGTATTGAATAAATAGATTAGTTAGGTAAAATTATCATTCTAAAATTATATTGGCTTTACCTACCCATGAATAATGAATATTACTTCAATTATTTAAATCTGAGTTTATTTGTATAAAAAGTGTTTTATGTTTGTGTTCACATATTTCCTGTGTCTGTTTTGGCAGGTATATACTCAGGTATTTTATACTGTCTAGGTATTTTAAATGGTCTAAAACAATATTGAATAATATTGCAGGCACACTATAGTTTCTCTCTTTTTCACCTTTGATTAAATCTATTTTAACTTTAGCTTTGTCTGACATCATGATTTCTATCCCTGATTTTTTTTACATACTAAATGTTACTCTTGCCCTTTATTTTATCTTTTGTTTATCATTCCTTTTTATAAAGTTTCCTGAAAGCTACATATTGTTGAATTCAGATTTTTAATCAACTATTCATTTGCCTTTTATGGGTAAATCCATCCTATTCACATGGTAAGTAAGCTGCTATTACTTGTGCATTTTCCTCCTTCTTATTTTTCCATCCTGTTCTTCTGACTCTATTTATCCTATCCCTCCTCACTCCTCTGCTTTACTTCTTCCTTCTATCTTGTCTTCCTATTCCTTAACCTACCCACCCCTCTAAGAGTCCTTCCCTTATCCTCTCCCCGACCCCTCCTAAATCTTAATCTCTATACCCTTCTATACTCCCCTTATCCTGTTCTCTCACTCTTATTTCTTTATAAACTTAGAAGACTTTTATACCCTTTTAAATGTATTTGTTATTCTCGAACTTTAACCCAGATCTGATGTGAGTGGGGTTCCAGCACCACCAGCCTTCCCCCACTCCATCTGATTCCTCTGTGTCAGTTCTTCCTCTTGTGCCTCATTTGTATCAGATAATTATTCCTTTTAGCTTTTCCTACACTATTTTGCTTTTTAGGATCATGTTATACTCAGCTCTACTCCAATTGTTCTTTTGAACTACCCAATTACTAATGATAATCTTAAGCATATGGTTTACATTTCCATGAATAAAAAGTAAACAATTTATCCTTATTGAGTGTCTAGTATTTGGTCTGTGATATTTATATTTCTCCTGGATCTTGCATATCAAATTTTCTATTTAGTTCTGGTATTATTTTTGCAACAAAATCTTGAAAGTCTGTCAATTTATTAAATATCCTTTTTTTTTCTGTGTTTGTTGTTCAGGATTATACTTAACTTTGCTGGGTGTAATATTTTTGACTGCAACCACAGTTGTTTTGCTCTTTGATGTATAGTATGCCAAGATCCACAGTCTTTTAGTGTAGCTGCTGCTAGGTGTTATGTAATTCTAACTGTGGCTCCACAATATTTGAATTTTTTTTTATTGTTGCTCATAATATTTTCTCCTTGACCTGGGTGTTTCAGAATTTGGCTATGATATTCCTATAGATTTTCTTCCTAAGATCTCTTTCAGGTGGTGATTGGTGGATTTTTTCTATTTCCACTTTCCCCTCTTGTTCCAAAACTTCAGGGTAATTTCCCTTATTTCTTGTATTATCATATCAAGATTCTCTCTTTTTTTTTTGATCATCACTTTCAGGTAGTCCAATTATCCTTATGTTTTCTATCTCTTCTTGATCTGTTCTCCATATCAGTTGTTTTTCTTATGAGGTGTTTCTCATCCTCTTTTTTCATTATTTTTATTTTGTTTTATTAATCCTTGGTCTCTAATAACTTCACTGGTTTCTCCTTGCCCAGTTCTAGATTTTAAGGAATTGTTTTTCTTCCTTAAGATTCTGGATCTCCTTTTTCAGTTAGTTGACTTTCTTTTCATAATCTTTGTGAGAAGCATGCTTGCTTTAGAAAGAACAATACTTGTTGTGAAGCCAGGAAAGCTCTTATTTTATTTTACATTCCTTGTAAATGGGTAACTCCCTAAAGAGGCACATTTGCTTAGACATATGCCAAGGTTATTTATTTCCTGTTCCTGATTCAAATTTCTCACTTTGTTCCCCTTTAGCTAGTTGCAACTTCCTGAACTGCCTATTTTATGTTCTCCTCCTTGATTTATTTCCCCTCCCTTGTCCTGTATAGTATGTGCATTTAAATTAGCTTGTTCCTTCCTGAGGCTGTGTTGGATAATACCAAACAATCTGTTAAGCTTTTGAGCTTCTGACCTTTTACTTGATCAGAACCCTGGTTCTGCTAGGTCATAGCTCCAATTAGATCCAGTCACCTCTGACTTACATTTTGTTATCACTCCTGCAAAGCTGGGAAAGTATTAATCCTGTGTAAACCTAATTCCTCACTTTGTTTCTCACATCTTTTTGGTTTTCTTAAATTGTTTTTTTTAGGATTTTTTCATTTTTAAAGTCTTTTTGGGTTCTTCTAAAATTCTTTTTGGACAGGTGATCATTTGACATTACTCTTTGGGGGTAAGAGAAGCCTTTTTTTTTTTTTTTTTGCTTCAGTATCCTCCTTTAAAGGTGAACCCTGGTCTTCTCTATTCCCATAGTACCTATCTATGGTTGGGTTCTTTCTCTTTTTCTTGCTCATTTAAAAAAAAATTGGTACCAACTTGTTATTATAATCACCTTTAGTCTTGCAGTGTGGGGGATGGTACCTCCTGTCTCAGGTTCTCATACTGTCATTTTTTAAACTTTGTCCTGGGCCCAACCTCCATACTCCTTTACCCCTCAAAGCCATAGTGAGGGCTCTCTAGCACACTATGCTGGAAATGCTCTCATCATCTGAGAATTTTCCAGTGGCTTTAACCTTCAGTTCTTCCCTCTGGTCTGGAACTGAGATCAAGAACTCAGCTCTCCTGTAAATGCCCACATCCAGCAGTGTGCTGGTGCTGGTTAATGCCCACCCCGTTGCTTGTGTGCTGGTTCCTTTTTGTCTTCTGCCACAGCCCAGGACCATGTCTTGGCAGCACACCTGAGCCTGGCATCCCTTGGTATCAGAGGTTCCTTCCAGCTTTCCTTGTTCAGATGTCTGACACCCCATACTCATACTGTCTTTGAGGTGAGAATTCCTGTGACTTAGGCTGAAGTTGCCTTCAAACCCAGTGGCCCCCAGGCTTCTTGTTTGATGTTTCAGCTGAGATAGCCTGGAGGTGTTTACACTTCCCTCACTGAACCTCCATCCTGGGGTCTTTCTTCAGATTTTCTCCAGTTGTCCCAGAAGGTCCACTGCTCTGCCCTAAGTCTTATTTATTTTTGCTGCTCTATGTTCACCCTGAGTCACCTTGTTTGTGGAGGAAATCTGGAGAACTTGGAATTTTCTGACCTATTCCTCCATCTTGTTAATAAGTCTTCACATAAAGGATGCTAATGACCATCTCTTTTCTATAGTCCTTCCCCAGAAGTTATAAATGTTCCACAAACATATTCTCTTGCTTGCTCAGTAGCATGCTCTGTGATTGGCATCATAAAATACTTCTTTTCAATAGTCAAATTTGAGATTCATAGCTACAGAAGCAACATGGGTACTAATAATGACACTTTATAGAGAAACTAGCCTATCAGGTAGCAGAATATAAAGAAGCAATACAACTCAGCTTTCTTCCACAACTACTCCAACAATGACCAAGAGAGAGCATCAGACTTAATGATGTTGGAGAAATCTAAGGAAAAACCACAGTATCTCCTTTTTTCCAGCCTAGGTCAGCACAAGGAGACAGAGGCTACATAGGTTGGTCTGGTGAGGGAAGAGATATAGAAACCTTCTAGCATGCAGATAGAGTTAGGATCTACCAGCTATGAATAGGGTAGGTATCAGGAAATTAAGTCAAACCTACAATCATTCATGCTTATCCATCCTACACAATGCTTTTCAGTGAGAAGAAAGGCAGGGGTCCGTGACTGAACGCACACTAACTGTGAGACTGTAACTCTTTTATTTTGATTCTAGAGTTGAGTGAGGGCTTGAATCCAGCTCTTGGATCCATGTATTAGGGCTTGGGCTGTCAACTATGTATCATGACAGAGAACACATTCTCTCGCCCTTTTATCCTGGAGGGAGCTCTTTGATGGAGCACATAATTTACAGCTAAAAACCAGAAAACCAGAATAGGAAACTCAGACAGAAATGAGCCTAGATAATTGTTACTGAAAAATGGAACTTTCCAGCTAGCTGTCAAGGGTTGGAGAAAGCAGCTTTCTACAGGAACTTGTACCAGAGAGTTACCAGCAGCTGCACTATCCCAGCACATGAGTAGGAATTTATAAAGCTCAGACCAGGAAGGGTATCACTAGGGTCTGCTAAAAGTTTGCAGCATCCCGTTCTGAGTCAACATGGAGACCCTTGAGGAACACATGAGTTAATACCTACAGAAGCCAGTAACAGAAAGCTAGATATTGAAGTGCAAGAACAAAAAAGGTACAGACATTACCTCAAAAAGTATGAAAAGCCTGGGCCTAACATAAAGACCAGTTTAAGATGCAAATCCAAGGAAGGGAAAATGTAGTGAATATAAGATTTATATAGTATGTTAAGGTTTATAAAGCACTATTCATATGTTAACTCATTTGAACCTTGAATCCTGGAAGGGCTACAAGCATCACCTTTCACAGATGTAGAAATAGAGGCCGAGAAAAAAAAAATTGTCATTTAAATTTATTTATTTATTTTTAGTTTTCAACATTCATTTCCACAAGATTTTGAGTTACAATTTTTTCTCCCCATCTTTCCACTTCCACCCACCCCAAGATAGCAAGGCTACTGAATACCCATTCCCCCAATCTGTTCTCTCTTATATCCTCCCCTTTCTCCCCCCAAACATTCTAGTAGGGTAAGATGGATATCTATACCACAGTGCCTGTATATCTTATTTCCTAGTTGCATGTAAAAAACAATTTTTTTAAACATTTGTTTTTAAAACTTGGAGTTCCTGATTTTTTCCCTTCTTCCCTCCTCACCCACTCCCACTGGGAAGATAAGCAATTCAATATAGGTTGTACATGTGTAGTTACCCTAATCATTTCCATAGTTGTTATATTGTGAAAGACTAATTATATTTCCCTCCATCCTATCCCACCCCCCACTTATTCTGTTTTCTCCTTTGACTCTATCCCTTTTCAAAAATGTTTGCTTCTGCCTCTGCCTTTTGCCTCTGCCCCAATCTTCCCTCCCTTCTATCATCCCCTAACCCCTTATTTTCCTGTAGGGTAAGATACCCAATTGAGTGTGTATGTTATTCCCTCCTTAAGACAAATTCAGTGAGAATAAGGTTGTCCCATTCCCTTCCTGCTCTTCCCCTCCATTGTAACAGTTTTCTCTCACCTCTTTTATATGAGATAATTTACCCTAATCTATCTCTCCCTTTCTCCTTCTCCTAATAAATTCCTCTCTCACCTCTTAATTTTATCTTTTAGATATCATCCCTTCATATTCAACTTCTTCTGTGCCATCTGTCTATGTATACATAAAAATACATATACCTACACTTACATATACATGTACCCTCCTATATATATATATATATATATATATATATATATATATATATATTCCCTTCAATTATCCTCATACTGAGAAAAGTCTCATAAGTTACAATCATTTTTCCATGCAGGAATGTAAATAGTTCAACTTTAATAAGTTCCTTATTATTTGTTTTTCCTGTTTACCTTCTCATGCTTCTTGTAGTTGAAAGTCAAATTTTCTGTTCAGTTCTGGTTTTTTGTCAAGAATTCTTGAAAATCCTCTATTTCACTGAATTACCATATTTTCCCCTGTAGAATGCTAGAAATGTAGAAATGCTCAGCTTTTCTGGGTAGGTGATTCTTGGTTTTAGTCCTAGCTCCTTTGACCTCTGAAATATTATATTCCAACCCCTTCCATCCCTTAAGGTAGAAGCTGCTAGGTCTTGTGTTGTCCTGATTTGTTTCCACAATACTCAAATTGTTTCTTCCCAACTGCTTGCAGTATTTTCTCCGTGACCTGGGAACTCTGAAATTTGGCTATAATATTCCTAGGAGTTTTCTTTTGGGTATATTTTTCAAGAGGTGATCAGTGAATTCTTTCAATTTCTATTTTGCCCTCTGGTTCTAGAATGTCAGGGAAATTTTGCTTGATAATTTCTTGAAAGATGTTGTCTAGGCTCTTTTTTTTAAAATCATGGCTTTCAGGTAGTCCAATAATTTTTAAATTATCTCTCCTGGATCTATTTTCCAGGTCAGTGGTTTTCCCAATGAGATATTTCACATTGGCTTCTATTTTTTCATTTGTTTGGATTTGTTTTATAGTATCTTGATTTCTCATAAAGCCATTAACTTCCAGTTGCTCTAAACTAATTTTGAAGGAGTTATTCTCTTCAGTGAGTTTTTGATATTCCTTTTCCATCTGGCAAATTTACCTTTTTAGTGATTCTTCACCTCACTGGCTTTTTGGGCCTCTTTTGCCATTTGAGTTAGTCTATTTTTTAAGGTGTTATTTTTTTCAGTGTATTTTTGGGTCTCCTTTAGCAGACTGTTGACTCACTTTTCCTGATTTTCTTGCATCATTCTCATTTCTCTTCCCAATTTTCTCTCCATTTCACTTACTTGAGTTCCAAAATTCTTCTTGAGCTCCTACATGACCTATAATCAGTTCATATTTTTCTTGGAGGCTTTTGATGCAGGAGTTCTGACTTTGCTGTCTTCCTCTTGCTCCATGCCTTGGTCCTTTTTGACCCCAAAGAAGGGTTCTATGGTCTGTTTGTCCTTCCTATTCTTGCTCATAATTCCAGCCAATTACTTGACTTTTAAACTCTTTGCCATGGTAGAACTCTGCTTCCAGAATGGAGAGAGCTTTGTCTCCAATTGCTGGGGGTTTTGCAGCTGCCAGAGCTATTAGCAGGGTGTCCTCTCTACAGCCCCCACAAGCTCTGGCTCACTGGTAACACACCCCAGTACCAACACACAAGACCATGATCCAGATCCAAGCAGGTTAAAGCAAGAGCAATTACCCTCTGAATGGTTGCTTGGTTTCCCTATGATCTGCAGGCCAGGAGCTCCTGAGGCAGCCATATGGTGGCTGCCAGCTGATATGCCTCTGGTGCTTCTTGCCTCAGGGGCAGGGGGTGGACCAAGCTCTTCTGTACCCCCCTGTTCCAACAGAGTTCCACACTGACCTTTTACTTTGTCTTCGGCCTTTATGGTTTGAGAAGTCTGGTAACCACCACAACTGCTGGTGATTCACTCTCCTGAAGTCTGCTCAGGCTTCTGCTGTTAGGGGCCTCCCTGGGGCAGGAAACCCTTGGCTCATGTGGAGCCGTATTTGGCTCCCAAGTGCACTGTGATAGACCTTTCCTGTCGGCCTTCCAGGCTGTCTTCAGTGGGAGATTTGTTTCTCTCTGTTACTTTGTGAGTTCTGTAGCTTTAAAATTTGTTTAGAGTCATTTTTACAGGTATTAGAAGTGGTGTGAGCCAGAGCCCATACCAAGTTTGTGCTTCTACTCTGCCATCTTGCCTCAGCCCCCAATGCTGAGAAAATTTAAGTCACTTGCTCAGCTCCAAACAATTAGCAAGTTTTTGAAGTGGGATTTTAACTCAGGTTTCCTAAAACAAAATTTGATGTCCTCAACCACTGTAATACCTCCCTGTCTCCTATTTACAATAATGACTACAAGTAGCAGTAACAGGAACAACAATTACAGTGATAGAGACATAAAGATATAGGGACACCCAAGGTACAAACCCAGAAGAAAATAACCACATAATCACTACAAAAAATTCTTAAGCAGAATCACAGCTTAAATAAAAGGTTAATGATAATTTTTGGAATAAATGAAAGAAGAATTCAAAATGATACATATAAAATGATAGCTCTATAGGAAAAGCTTGAAGGAGAACAGTTTAGTGAAAAGGTTGCACAAAGCTTACCCAAGCTACAGACTCCCTGAACATTAGGATGAGTCAAATAGAAGCTAATGATTCCATGGACAACAATGATGTAAAAGAAAACCAAAAGACTAAAAAAAGCAGAAAATGTATGTTTTCTCACATCCAAAAGAACTGACCTGGAATACAGCTCAAGGTCAGAAAAGTCGAAGAATCATTGGACCACTTAAAGCCATAACCAGAAAAAGAGCTTGGATGCAGTATTTTAAGCAATCATGAATAAAAACTCCTCAGTCTTATTAGAACTAGGGGTAAAGCAAAAAATAAAATAGAATCAGGAGGTAGCTACCTCCTGAAAGAAATCCCAAATTGAAAAATTTCCAGAAATATCATAGCCAAAATATAGTTTTCAAATGAAAGGAAAACAAACCAAAACAAAAAAAAAAAACTAGCAATTATTCAGAAAAAAAATATATAATTCAAGTAGCACAATAATGAACTCACAAGTTTTGGTAGCTGCCATATTATAGAAAAGAACTTGGAATAGAATATTTCAAAAGACAACTGATAAAGGCTTGCAACCAAAAATGATTTAATGGGCAAAAGTGAGTATAATGCTATGGGGATAAAATGCACCTTTAATGAAACTGAGAAGTGACATAAAATCCTGATGAGAAGTTCAGAGCTAAATTGAAACTTAAAACTAAACACATGGGTCAACAGAAACATAAAAAGATAAATACAAACAAGCCATCATATGAGACTAAACATGGATGAATTGAATGATTGAGCTTACATTTCATTGGCATAGCCTTCACGAATCTAGAATGTCTTCCATGCTATGATAAGGCAAATGCCAATTATAAGAAACTATCTAATACCCTGATACACACATTTTTTTAAATTTTCAAGGCCACTATGGGTGTTAAAATATGCACCATGGCATAATGTCCAGACAGACCATTTGTGAGTTTAGTATGCACTGTCCAGCAGCTCACATCCACTCTGAATAATTAATACTTCCAATCTTCAAGGCTAACAAAAAGTGATATTTTACTTTCAAGTTACATCATATAGTCCCCCCCTCCCGATAAAAGCATAAAAAGCCAACCTCAGACTCTATTGCTGTGAAAGATTCATCCTGAGATTCTCACCCAAAAGGAGGTATTTGTATCAACTTATTGATGGATAGCATAAAAATGAAGAATTTTCCATTCTCTGAGAAACACAATACCACCCCCCCTCTCAACTTAAATGCACTCAAGGAGATCCTGGCAGTATTCATATTCCATGTATTTAATATATATCTGAGATCTGGTTGGTCATCCCTCATTCTTCAAAACACCGTGAAAAAATATATGTGAGTCATATATTAGGCTTTACTGTTACCTTTTAGTGACATGTAAGATTTACTGCACAATTGTGCATTGAGCATTAGCTGTTAAATATGGGGCAATAAAGAGACTAATCACTTCTTGCCCCTTGAACCAAGAATAAAAAATTATTATTTCTAGTTTAATAATAGTAGCTCATATTTTTATAGGATTTTAGGATTTGTAAAGTACTTTCCTTGAACACAGACACCAGAAGCAGTGAGCAGTATAAGTACCACTGTCTTCATTTTATTGATAAATAATTTGAGGTTTAGGAAAATAAATGATTTACCTTGGGTCATGTATGTGAAGAACTGAAACTTGATTGGGGTCTTCTGATTCTAAGTTCCTTGCATTGAACCAAATGACAGGTTGAGTGTTTTGTTCAAGGTCATGTAAGCAGTAAGCAGTAGATCATGGTTACGATACCAAGACAGAGCAAATTGAGTATCACTTGAAGTATGACATAGAAAATGTGACATAGAAAGAGGAAATACTAGCATGTGCTAAGTAGTATTCCTTTTAATTCTTTCCAAGTTTATCCTTCCTTAATAAGTATCTAACTAATTTACTGGTGACATGTTACTACAGATTAACTAATGAAAACTTAGACCAAGAAAGACAGAATTCAATGATGATTATGTTAACTGCATTAAGTCCTTAATTGTCTTCATTCCAGTGGACTGGAATATGCTCTTTGATGGATCCCACCTCACCAGTTAGGGCTTGAAAACACATGTCACAACTGAAGGTCAGGAAAAAAGAGAGTATTCTAAAGTTAAGGATCTATTTGTTTAGAATAAACAACAGCTGTTTGCGATGTTTTGGCAGGAAAAAAAAAGTATTCAGGAAGATAGAAGCGTCACTAATGCTGACGATAAAAGAACACGAGAAGGATATAAAAATGCAAATGTAAAACAATCTAGTGGGTTGCATTCAGGATATTACTGAACAAAAATCATAGCACCAGTGGGTCAGATGTTCCAAAATATGTACATTAAAACATACCAAATGATTAATGAGTGTTATTAGAAATAATACTAAAGGGTAATTATCCTGGTAGTAAACATCAGAAAAAAAGAAGATCTGGTGCTGTTTTAAGCAATAAATCCTTCTGAAATGGATTCAGTTTTGTAGATTTCACACTAGAAGCTTTGAAGGAAGGAGCAAATTACATTAAAGAGTGTCACAGCTCTCATTGCCATCTATAATTCCCATTGCTGTAACTCACTTGTGTGTCTCATTTCATGCAGGTTGTTATGAGAAGTTCTCCAAATGGTAACTCAGACTGTGGGTGGCCTAATTTATATACAAAAGTATTTGTCTTGACTCAAGGGGATTAATCCAGGGGCTCTTATTAAAACATTTAAATTCCTGACATTTAAGCACAGTCAATCTTGTGTGTAGGAGGAGGTGACAATCTACAGTAAGTTACTTTCAAGGTCTTGGGAAAGTTCCTCTTCTGCAAAATATCTCCTCTGTTGTCTACTGCTAATGGCTGAAAATTCACTATTCATTGTCTTGTGTTAAGCAGTAAATTCTTCAAGCAACATGAGACCAGGGGAATCCTGGCTGGGATAGGGTCCAAAAAATGAGGGAAAAGGACTCAGAAAAGAGACACTGAAAGTAGGAAAGAAACACTGTACTTAACACCTTTACAATTT
Source organism: Petaurus breviceps papuanus (assembly GCF_028583685.1). Lineage (NCBI taxonomy): Eukaryota > Metazoa > Chordata > Mammalia > Diprotodontia > Petauridae > Petaurus > Petaurus breviceps. Next base: position 647,392 of record NW_027187316.1, read on the forward strand.
TGTTAAGGATGAAACCAACTTATGGTAAGACTCTATCTTCACTGATTTTTGGAAATTTATTTTCTGAGGGTGGATTCAAGTTGATGAGTTTAAATCTGGGCACAAGAACTTGCTAGTTATCCTATGTCTATGTCTATTTTAAATGGGGATAATTTACCTTACCTCTCAGGGTTGTCATGAGAATAAATTGAAATAATATTTGTAAAGCACTTAACACAGTGCCTGGCAAATAGTAGGAACTTAATAAATGCTTCTTTGCTTCTTTCTTTCATTTTGGAAAATAGTATTTGATCTTAGCCCTCAAGTCCTGGCAGTAATTTGTATAAGTCTATTGTGGTAGACTGAAACTCAGTGTAATGCACTTGACTCTTGAGAAAACCAGAGTAATTATTGAGAATTAGGAAGTACATACATAGACTTTCGGAGAAATAGGTAGTTCAGTACTTTCAGACCAATATTGCAGTGGCTCAGTAACTTCATCAATGCTGGTAGGTCCTCCACTAGTACAGATTTTAACTCATCCCCATACCTGCTGTAAGATTCTTGTCCACAAAAGACATTTTAACATTTTCTGGCTAATAGTGTACCATCAGCTCTTCCATATGTTACTCTGTACATTTGCTAGATGAACAGCTAACATGGTCATAGGTGATTCTGATCATCAGTGTCCATAATAATGTCTCATATGTGAAATCTTGCATGTAAATTGTAATAAGTGATGCACTATATAGCTTCCTTTTACCATTTATACATCATTGTATTTTTTTTTCCTTTTAAGATGAAGGTGCCTTTGATCTATATCCATATCACATTATAGAGAGAATGTCATTATGGATAAGATAGAGAGATGAAAAGATGGACCTCTGGTTCAGAAAATACATTGGGAAATAACAAATAACATGGGCCACTTTAAGGTGTTCAACGTGTTTTACGTATTTTATCTCTTAACAATTCTCCAAAATAGTTGCTTTTAATACAGATTAGTAAACTGAGATTGAGTGGGGTTAAATTAATTACCCGGAGTAGCATAGTGAATGTCTGTGGCAGGATCTAAATGTAGGTCTTCTTCTTGTTGCTTCAGATATCTTGGACAGACACTGAAATGGGACAATGAGCCAGGCCTGGAACTGAATAACAGGAGGAGAGAAGGAAGGTTGCTTTTATAAAACTGTAGAACTTTTAGTTTTCCAAGGCAGCTAGGTGGTACAGTAGACAGAGCTACAGATTTTAAGTCAGGAAGTTGTTGTTCAGTTGTGTCTGACTCTTCATGACTCCATTTGGGGTTTTCTTGATAAAAATCCTGGAGTCATATGTCATTTCCTCCTTCAGTTCATTTTACATATGAAGAAACTAAGGTAACCAAGGTTAAGTGACTTCCTAAGTGTCTGAGGCCAGATTTAAACACAGGAAGATGAGTCTTCCTGATTCTAGGTCCAGTACTCTATCCTCTGTATTACCTAGCTGTCTTGAAATTTGAAATGACTACAGTTTTATGAATTCAACCTTCTTTCTCTTCTCTTATTTGACTTCATGCTTGGCTTGATGTCCATTATATCTGAAGCAATAAATTAGCTCATTCTCTGAAATTTAGATTTTAAGTCAATCTGGGGAATAGAAGCTCTTCACTCACTTGAGTTTTCCTGTGTGGTCTCCAAAGTCAATTACTTATGAATGACTGTGGAGCTCATTGACATATCCTGGAATTATTCTGATGTTTGATTGAATGTGCATAATGTCTTCTTCCAAATTAAATCAGAAGCTGATATCCCCTGACAATCAGTATAAGTGGGATTTTGGAGAGTACAAAGAGAAAAGGCTTGGTCATAGGATACCTGGGTACCAGTACCACTGAGAGGTCTTTATACGTCATTTAGTCACTCTCATTTTCTTTTTTTTCAAAATTAAATTTTATGTTTATTTTTAGTTTACAATTCATTTCCACAAGATTTTGAGTTACAAATTTTCTCCCCATATTTCCCCCACCCACCACCCCAAAACAGCGATCTCACTGTATACTCCTTCCCCCAATCTGCTCTCTCCTATATGTCCCCCATTCGCCCTCTGACTTCCTGGTAGGACAAGATGGATCTCCATACCCCAGTGCCTGTATATCTTATTTCCCAGTTGCATGTAAAAAATAATTTTTTCTTTTTGCTTTTTGGAGGGCAATAGGGGTTAAGTAACTTGCCCAAGGTCACATGGCCAGGTTGGTGTGTGTGTGTGTGTGTGTGTGTGTGTGTGTGTGTGTGTGTGCTAAGTGTCTGAGGCCGGATCCAAACTCAGGTTTTCCCTGACTCTAGGGCTGGCACTCTACTCACTGCACCACCTAGTCACCCCAAAATAATATATTTTTTAAGCATTTTATTTTAAAACTTTGAACTCCAGATTCTTTCCCTTCCTCCCTCATCACCCACCCTTATTGGGAAGATAAGCAATTCAATATAGGTAGTACACATGTAGTTACACAAAACATTTCCATAGTGGATATATTGTGAAAGACTTAACTATATTTCCTTCCATCATATCCCACTCCCACTTGTTCTGTTCTCTACTTTAACCCTGTCCCTTTTCAAAATTGTGTGCTTCTAACTTCCCTCCCCACCCCAACCTGCTCTACTCTCCATCACACCCCCTCTCATCCCCTTCCCCCCTACTTTCTTGTAGGGCAAGATACCCAATTTAGTGTGCATGTCATTCCCTCCCTAAACCAATGAGAGTAGGGTTGACCCATTCCCTTTTGCCTTCCCGTTCTTCCCATCCATTGTAACAGTTTTCCCTTGCCTCTTCTATATGAGATAATTTACCCCATTCTGTCGCTTCCCATCTCCTCTAATTATATTCCTCTCTCACCTCTCAATTTCACCTTTTAAATATCATCCCTTCCTATTGAATTGATCCTGTGCTCTCTGTCTATATATACCTGTACACATGTATTCATACACACATATACCCTCCTATATAGACATACATGTATGTATACACGCACACACACACATATATATATACATATACATATACATATATACACATTTATATTCTCTCCAACTATTCTTATACTGAGAAAAGTTTCACAAGTTACAAATGTCATTTTTCCATGTAGGCATGTAAATATTTCAACTTTGATAGGTTCCTTATGATTTCTTTTCCCTGTTTACCTTCTCATGCTTCTCTTGCTTCTTGTATTTGAATGTCAAATTTTCTATCCAACTCCATTTTTTTTCATCAAGAATGCTTGAAAGTCCTCTATTTCATTGAATGATCATATTTTTCCCTGAAACATTATACTCAGTTTTTTGGGTAAATGATTCTTGGTTTTAATCCTAGCTTCTTTGATCTCTGGAATATCATATTCCAAACCCTCCCATCCCTCAATGTAGAAGCTGCTAGAGTCTGTGTTATCCTGATTGTGTTTCCACAATATTCGAATTGTTTCTTCTTGGCCTCTTGTAATATTTTCTCCTTGATCTGGGAACTCTGTAACCTGGCTATAATATTCGTAGGCATTTTCTTTTTGGGATCTTTTTCAAGGGGTGATTGGTAAATTCTCTCAATTTCTATTTTGCCCTCTGGTTCTAAAATATCAGCACAATTTTCCTTGAGAATTTCCTGAAGGATGATTTCTGGGTTCTTTTTTTGATCATGGCTTTTAGGTAGTCCAATAATTTTTAAATTATCTCTCCTGGATCTATTTTCCAGGTCAGTGGTTTTTTCCAATGAGATATTTCACATTGCCTTCTATTTTTTAATTTGTTTGGATCTGTTTAATAGTATCTTTATTTCTCATAAAGTCATTAGCTTCCATTTGTTGCAATATAATTCAGAAGGAATGAGTCTCTTCAGTGAGCTTTTGAGATTCTTTTTCCATCTGGCAAATTCGCCTTTTTAAGGCATTCTTCTCCTCATTGGCTTTTTAGGCATCATTTACCATTTGAGTTAATATATATTTTTTTGCATTTTTTTTGCTTTTTGGAAGGAAATTGAGGTTAAGTAACTTGCCCAAGGTCACATGGCTAGTGTGTGTGTGTGTGTGTGTGTGTGTGTGTGTGTGTGTTAAGTGTCTGAGGCCAGATCCAAACTCAGGTCCTCCTCACTCCAGGGCTGGTACTCTCCTCACTGTGCCACCTAGCCACCCCAATCTATTTTTAAAGATATTTTCTTCAGTCAGGTTGTTGACTCACTTTTCCTGATTTTCTTGCATCATTCTCATTTCTCTTCCCAATTTTTCCTACACTTGTCTTACTTGATTTTCAAAATCCTTCTTGAGCTCCTCCATGGCCTGTAACCAATTCATATTTTTCTTGGAAGCTTTTGGTGCAAGAGTTCTGACTTTGTTGTTTTCCTCCTGTTCCATGCCTTTTTGTCCCCAAAAAAGGAATCTAAAGTTGGATTGCTATGCTTGCTTTACTTCCTTTGCTTGCTCATGTTGCCACTCAATTACTTGACTTTTGAGCTCTTTGCCACAGTAGAACTCTGCTTCCAGAGGGGAGAGCTTTGCCCCAAATTGCTGGGGTTTTCACAGCTTCTGGAGTTCTTAAGGGGGCTCCTTCTCTACAGCCCCCAGACCCTCTGGCTCATTAGTCACACAGCTCAGGTCCACCACCCAAGACTGTGATCCAGATCCAGGCAGGTTAAAGCAACAGCCATTACCCTCTGAATGTTGGCTTGGTCCCCCCCATGATTTGCAGGCAGGGAGCTCTGAAGCAGCCTCATGGAGGTGGCTGCATGGCTGCCACACCTCCACTACTTTTCTCTTTCAGGGGATAGAGGCTGGATCCCACTTCCTGCCCCCCGCCCCTCCCCCCAGTTCCAACAGAGTTCTACACTGACCTTTTACTTTGTCTTTGGTATTTATGGTTTGATATTTCTGGAAACTACCACAGCTGCTGATGATCCACTTCCCTGAAGTTTACTCCAGCTGCTGTTGGTCAGGGCTGCCCTGGGGCTAAAACCATGGGCTCACATGGGGCTAGGCTAGGCTCCAAGTGTGCCACAATGGACCCTTCCTGTCTACTCGCCAGGCTGCCTTCAGCAGGAGGTTTGTTTCTCTCTGTCACTTTGTGGGTTTTCTAGCTCTAAAAAATTTTTTAGAGTCATATTTCATAGTATTTGAAGTGGTTATGGGGGAAGCTCATGGAATTTTCCTGCTTCTACGCTGCCATCTTGGCTCTGCCCCCCTCACTCTCATTTTAAAATTAGGAAACTGAGTCCCAGAGAGAAATGACTCAAATTAAGTATTTGAATAGAACTGAGGTTCTGTGATTCCTAGTTTGTTGTTCCTTATACAATGATCTCTTCCCCTCCATGGTCAAAATCCCCTTTAGATTCACTAATAAGTTTGACAGACAAGTAGGGACTGGAAAAATTGAATTCTAGAAGGACTTTTATAAGGTATATAGATGACCTAGGAATCATGGGATATCCTAGTTAATCAGATTAGGCAAAATCATTTAAATGGATGAGGTGGGTGGGTGAGTCAAGCCCTGGGAAGTGGGGGAAAAGAGTATAGCAAAGATACTGTGCTTGTTTCATCTTTGAGTCTGATGCCTAAAGGCATAAAGTGACATAGTGGATGTCGAGGCAGAGGATCTGGGTTTGAATCTTGGCTTTTCCAGCTTCTATGATTTATGAAAATTATTTTTCCTCTATGGAACTCAGTTTCCTCATCTTTGAAATAAAAACATTGGACAAAATTCTCTCTCAGACAATTCTCTTAGATCTAGCATCCCACAATCCCCACAAGACATTGCAGATATGCTTCTCCCTCCACATTCCTTCCTTCTTAAGCACCGATTTCTCTCATTTATTGTGTGTCACTCACTCAATTCTTCTCAGGCAATCATCTGGGGAAATCATCATAGAGTGGTGGGGAAAGGGAACACAGCTTCCCTCTGCACTGCAGCTGTTTCCTTGGCTCTTGTTTCTTTTGTTCTTAGTGTGAGGAAACACCTTCCCTCCCTTTATCTCCTTTAACCATATCTTTCTCAAAGCTGTAGATATAGAGACCAGGAAAAACTGTCAAATATTGAAAAGTGAGAGGAGAGATGTCTATATCAAATCAATAAGCAAAGAAACACTAGTACTATAGACAGAGAAAGATTCCTAGTTTTTAGAAAATTTCAGAATTCCTGTTTTCATTGCACTGCTGAGAAGTGTATATAACAATTTTCCCTTTAGTTTTTGTTTGCCTCTGTAAAGGTGAAAAGAAACAGGGATCCCCTAACAAAGTCAAAAGTTCACCCCCTTTGCCTTCTACAGTTTGTATTCTATTCAAGTTTCTAGCCTTTATTTGTTGCTCCGTCCCTCAGTGTTGAACCTCCCAAACATTGTCCTGTTCTCAAGTACACTGCCTTGACAAAACAGGAAAGGCTCTGATACCATCGTCTACATGTTGCACCTGTGACATCTCCTAACTAGCGCATAGCTCCTCCAGAAAAGGTTGGCTCAGGTTCAAAGTACCCTGTGGGTGTCCATCCAATTAAAAAAAGAACAGCAACAACAGCAGCAACAACAAACATAGCTTATGTTCCCTCCCTTATGTCTTTACTTTTGCTTATGAGAGAAGAAACGGTTTTAAGCAAAACCTTTTAATGAAACAGTAACAGTAACCACACCTGTCCCTTAAACCTGGGGCACATTTTCTTGTAAATACACAGAACATCCATGGGAAGAATGGACATATGTAGAAAATGTTCATGAAGGGGCACACATGTGGGGGACACACATGACCATAGGGACATAGAGAAAATGTGTGCCTAAGGTGAACCTTCATAGCCTGTAATTATATTGAGTGGGCTGGAAGGAATCTAATTGATCCAGGGGCCCCCTGATTAACCCATTTAATTACTATAGTTTTAACTGTGGCATCATTTGTTTTGTTTGGATCTACTCAGAACAGCATGGTCTTCTGGGCAGAGAATGAACCTTGGAATCAGGAAGATGTGGGTTTGAATTCTGTCTTTAATATATACTGTTGCCTGACTCTGGGTGCTTCACTTAATCTTTGGGCACTCTAAGCTACTTTCTAATACTACACATTTCCCAATAAGCTACTTTCTAATACTACAAGGTGCTGATCTACTTTGTTAGAAGGAGTATCCTCACTGGGAATTCCCTATACCAATGAAATTAGGTTCATTTACCCTAAAACCTCAATGAATTATTAATAAACTGTTCATGGATGGAGAGGGGAGAGTGATTGTGCTTCTCTTTGCCCTAGGAATCAGACAGCCTAGGGTTGGCTAGTATCTTAATTTTCTCAGGGAAGGTATGTCATGAAGAGTGACAACAGCGTGCCTGACTCCCCATTTTCTACTCCCTTTCTGTCTCTTTTTCTACCTGTCCTGTCTCTCTCTCTTTTTTGTCTCTCTGTTCTTTGTCTCTCATGTGCTTTCTCTGTCTTCTGCTTTGATTTTAATTACATCTTCACCTTCCCTGCATCACTCCCTTCTAAGGCTCCTAGATTAAGGGATCCAGAACACATTCTCTCTGTGCTCTCTTCTTCTTCTGATCATATTCCCTTTGATATCCTCATAACGACCATGCTGTCACCCCAAGCAGTCAATCTATAATAGCTTCTTTTCTTTCTTTTTAATAGTATTTCATTTTCCCCCAGTTATATGTCAAGAAAAATTTTAGCATTCAGTTTCACAAAATTTTGATTTCTGAGTTTTCCTCCTTCCTTCCTTCCTCTCCCCTCTTCTGAAAATGGTAGGCAGTTTGATATAATTTATATATGTACTATCATGTAAAAATATTTTCATATTAGTCACAGTTGTAAAAGAAGAAATATAAAAAAAGATACAAGAAAGAATAAAGAAAGTGAAAAAAATGCTTTGATCTGTATTCAGAGTTCATCAGTTCTTTATCTGGATATAGATTGCATTTTCTTTCATGAATCCTTTATACTAGTTTTGGATTGTTGTGTTGTTAAGAAGACCTGAGTCATTCATAGTTGATCATCACACAGTGTTGCTAATACTATGTACAATATATTTCCTGGTTCTGCTCATTTCACTTCGCATCACCTCATATACATTTTCAAGAATTTTCTGTTGGTAATATAGTTCCTTGACCCTGAGTTCATGCTGACTGAAACCCTCCAAAATTTAATAATCTGGATAAGGGGGATAGAGAAGCATCCTTCAACTCCTTGTTAGGTCAGTGAAGAAAAATGGTAGATAGAACTGGTGTCATTGTGTGTGACTAGAAAGGGCAACCCTGGCTACAGGGAAATTAAAAAAAAAGATAAATGGATATTTTTACTAGTGTCTGTATTAGCTCAATAAAAGTCAATATTTATTAAGGCACTTATTGGGCACTGTGCTTGGCAATGGAGGAAATGTAGAAAAATAAATGACATGAATTTTTGCTCTCACAGCTTATCAAAAAGCAGTTATAACACAAACATAGGTAACTGTAATGTGAAATTAAAGAATTGTTGTATTCTGGGGCGGCCAGGTAGCACAGTGAGTAAGAGCACTGGCCCCAGAGTCGGGATGACCTGGGATGGAATCCAGGCTCAGACACTTAGCACCCAGAAACACCTGGCCATGTAATCTTAAACAAGTCACTTAACCCCAATTGCTTAGGGGTGGCCAGGTGGCGCAGTGAGTAAGAGCACCTGCCCCAGAGTCGGGATGACCTAGGATTGAATCCGGGCTCAGATACTTAGCACCACACCCAGAAATAACTGGCCTTGTAACCTTGAGCAAGTTGCTTAACCCCAATTGCTTAAAAAAAATTGTTGTATTCTTAACTGCTTTTAGCAGTGTTGCAACTTGAGATACTGTTGTTTAGTCATGTCTTATACTTCATGACCCCATTTTGTGTTGTAATGGCAAAAATACTGGAATCGTTTGCCATTTCTTTTTCCAGCTTATTTTACATATGAGGAAATTGAGGCAAACAGGGTTAAGTGACTGTAAGCACAAGCAAGGTGGGGTTTTTATTGTTTTTCTTTCTCGATTTCAGTTTTCCAGGCTCATGCTAAATTGCAAACATCTGAAGAATCAATCTCCTTTGAACTCTGGTAATTCACAGCTGTGCTGAGTCACACAGATTGTGATGCCTTCTGGCTCTGAGCCTATTAGTTGAAAACTATATATATATATATATATATATATATATATATATATATATATATA
>NW_027187316.1:656544-698749 GCF_028583685.1 Petaurus breviceps papuanus
TATATATATATATATATATATATATATATATATATATATATATATACATACATACACTGGGAGGTTGGTATTTTATGTTGGAGCTCACTCATGGGAAGGATGTTTCTTTGTGATTTGGCCAGATGAGACTCTGGGTAGTCATTGTTAAGGAGCTCCCCAGCTTAGAGAACCCAGATGTTGGTGCTAGTGACATATATTATATATGTTACATAATATGTATGTGTGTGTGTGTGTGTGTGTGTATAGATATATAGATTAACCCAACAAATACAACATATATGACTATAACTTTATATAGTTATATAGTAACTATAAATATAACCAAATACCTATCTATATCTCTAGTATCTACCTATTTGATTTATTTATTACTTTGTTTAGACAGTTGGAGCCCTGCCTATTGAATCTCTTCTCTATGTTTCTCTGCTTATATTTTCTCCACTGCTGACCCTTCGCCTGAGTTAGTGAATAATGACCTTTACCTTCTTTACTTCTGTGCTTGTATTTTCTCTACTTCCAGGTCCTGACCTTTCCCCTGAACTAGTGAATGATTTATATACCATGTTTCCCCAATAATAAGACACTGTCTTATTAATTTTTTTGGACAGAAAAACACCAGAGAGCTTATTTTCAGGGGAGGGCTTATTTTAATGAACATTGACAGCAATGACATGTGACTCCTCTACAATTGCTTTCTTATACTCAACAGTATAGCTCTTCCTTTTTGTACTCATGTCTGGGGGTCAAAACAGACAGAATAATAAAATTATGACCATCAGTCCTTCTTTTCACTCCATCATGCCCCCTGAGTTCTTCTTTTTTCCTCCATCATGCCCTTTTTATCTTCCATCATGCCCCCTCACTCCCGCTTACATACCGGATTTTTATGTTGTCCTGCCTCAGCTCTCCTCCGCAGCACTGCTCTCAATGGCGCCAGCAAGTAAATCACTAGGGAAGAACAGGATGATGCGCTCACTGCTGCAGCTCTGATTGGATGCAGCGCGGAGCATGAACGTTTCACCAGGGGGGGGGGACGGTGCATACAGAGGGTACTGTAATGTAGTGTGTAGCGCAGGGGATCACCTTCACTACAGTAGCAATCTCAATAGGCCTTATTTTCAGGGGAGGGCTTATTTTAGAGGAATCTTACACAGTAAGGGGAGGGCTTATTTTCGGGATAGGTCTTATTATCGGGGAAACACGGTATGTTTAATTAAAATAAAATTGCTGACCCCTTTGAAGCTGTCTTAACTTTAGAAAGGCAGATCAAAGAACCTGTGCTAGCAGGCCATCCTTGGTGTGCTAGTGTGCTTGCTAATAGTCAGCTGCCCAGGGTCACACAGATAGTGAGTGTCTGAGACCAGATTTTAACTCAGGAAGATTAAATTAAGCTGTTTCTCAAGCATCACAGGCAGGGTTTCATAAACATGTGCCATTCGTGATGGCAAATTTAAATAGCTGAAATGATAGATGCTTAGAAATTTGACTTGGAGGATATTTATGGTAGGTCATAGGGAATCAGGAAATGGCTGCAAAGGTCTACTGAAAAGATTTCAGATTGTTGAGTTATTGGTGTTCTAGACCAAATAATTTGAAATTTCTTAATAAGGAACTATTGAAGAACATTGGATATATAGCTGTAGATTTAGTGCAGAAAATTCTCTGCCACCTTTTTATTAACCCAAGAGATACAAGGTTTTTGCAAAATCAATTAATCTCCACATTTTCAGGGTAAAGCAGAGGTTAGAGATAGCCTCCATTATAGTTAAACATTAATATTCATTAAGTAGTAATGTGTTGAGTACCACATTGAAAATAGGCTTTTGATGTGGTTCTTGCCTACTACTTAAATATTATGGACAAATTAAACTCAAATAAGTGTACAGGGAAAAAATAGAAATGCTTTCCAGGGGAAAGAAAAACAAAAAGACTGTTATCAATATTGCCAAGTCTCAGGGATCAGAACTAAAGTAGTTTGGAGGGGCAGAGAGAAAGCTGACCCCAGGATACCCAGAATGAGTTAAATCTTCTACTAGGCATGTGATTATTGGCAAACAAAACACCATTTTGTCTTCAGTTTTCTCAAGTGCAAAACTGAAGAATGAAAGTTAGATAATCTTTATATTTCTTTCCATTTCTGATAATCTATTCACCTATAAAACAAGTAATAAGGGGGAACCTGTTAATTTTCTGTGCTAGTTCGGGGCGGCCTTCTTTCATATCATAGAATCTTAAAGTTAGAAGCAGCATTGAGGTCACTTAATCCATACTTCCAGTGAATGCAGAAATCTAGTCAATCAGGTTATCATGCCATGCAATCTCTTCTTCAACACTTCAATGATGAAAAACTCCATAGAATACAAGGAAGCCCAAGGCATTAATAGTTATTTCTAGTTAATAGTTCTTTCATTTTATGAATTTACCTTTGTCTTAAATTTGCTTGTCTTATATCTACCTATTGGTCCTAATCCTTACCTCTGGAGCAACCAAAATATGTTTTTGATTGTACTATACAAGCCTTCATATGTTATGACTTTACTAAGTTGTTTCTTTTCCAAGCTAACTACTACCAATATCTCGAACTTTTTCTGAAATATTTTAATTCCCTGTCTCATTCTGGTTATTCTCTAGAGATTCCATAGTTCATTAGGGTCTTTATCCAAATGTTGCATCTGAACAGGATATTGAACTACTGCTACTAATGACAAAATGAAATGTGTGGTGGAGGGTATCATTGGAGATTTGTTACTAAGTATAACATGGTAAGATTCTAAAATGTAGGAGTGAGGAAATAGTACAGGTAAAGTCGTAGTATGGGAAATGTCTTTAGAGGATTAACCAAGTACCATGATTGTTTTATTCTTTTGTTTTGTTTTCTCTAACAGAATGTAAGCTCTTTAAATAAAGGGTCATTTTCATTTTTCTTTGTATCTTCAGTGGAAGATATAATACCTGGCAGGTAGTAAGCCCTCAAATGATTATTGATTGTTTGTGTCTTGTTAGTGGGTAATTGTCAATGTGAAAAACAAAAAGTTCTTCTACTTACACTATTGAAATTGATCCTTTAGCCTAGACCTTTAAGTCACACTAACTTCCAGTAGATGTCTTGGGATAGACTCAATATCCCTAAACATTATGCATGTCAGTGCCAAACTGATGGATTTAGGACCAGAAAGGTCAGGGCAGCAGAACCTTTCTATATCATTCCAGCTATGATTGTGGCTATATATACTTCCTAACACTCCCAGGTTCATTGCTTCATGTAGTTTGTAACAATATTGTTTCTGATCTGCTAACTCAGACTTTTTTCTTTAGACTTGCCTTTTTGCTTTGCGGATTTATGATCACAAAATCATAGAATTAAATTTGAGGGGATGTTTAGAAGAGAGTCAGTCTAATTCTGACATTTATAGATGCTTTAAAAATGTGTGTTGATTGCTTCATGAAGATACTGACATACAGAGATGTTAAGCCACTTTCCCAAGGTCACATAGCAAGTGGCAAAGCTGGGAATTCAATCAAGGTCCCTTTGTACTTTCTCATAGCTTGATTTTTCATTTGTTTACAAATAACACTGACTCATCAATTCTGCTTTGTCTTCCTGCCACTAAAGAATAGTATAAAGCTAAAATAAATAAATAAATAGATAGATAAATAAATAAACTTGATCTCCCTTTTCATCTGTTACTGCCCCATTGCTTCTGTAATCCAGTCTAAGACTCTCTTCTGAAACAGAGGACCTAGCCACCTTTGAGGAGAATTTTTTTTCACTCTTTTTGATTGTAGCTTCCATTCAGAAAAACAATATCTATACAATACACTATGTAGTATATTGTGTTCAATTTCTCACTTGCAAAAAGGCAGTTAATACTGTTGTAGAATAAAATTTATCAAAAGGAGGAAAACGGAATGGAAATTCTTTAATTTTTTTTTGGTTAATGTAACAGCAAGAACCCTAGCATGGTTAATGTAACAGCAAGAACCCTAGCATACCCAGTATGGCTACTAGCACAGGTTCTTTGACCTGCTTTTCTAAAGGAAAGCAACTCCAAGGAGCTAACAATCTTACTTTAATCAAACATATACATCATTCACTTAGTTCAGGGAAAAAAGTCAGCATCTTGAACTTCAGAAAATATAAACAGAAATTATGAGCAGATAAAATATACAGACAAAACAACACAATTCAACAGACCAACAGACAGGACTTCTAGTTGTCTGGCTGTCTAACTATATACATAGCTACCAGAGAGAGAAGCACCAACATCTGGGTTTTCAAAGCTGGGGGGGCTCAACAGCTACCTAGAATCTCACCTGGCCAAATCACATAACTCTTTCCATAAGTGTACCCCAAATCAAAATCTCACCTCAGTGTGTGTGTGTGTGTGTGTGTGTGTGTGTGTGTTGGTATGTTGTCTCATTATTTTCTTTCTCTTTGATGACATTTTTTATTGTTTTTGTGATTTGTTGTTTGATTCACTCATTCTATCTTCCCATGAACATTTGTTACATGTAATTTTTATTGCATCATGATCTGAAAAGGATGCATTTTATATTTCTGCCTTTCTACATTTGATTGTGTGGTTTTCATGCCCTAATATTTGGTCAATTTTGGTGTAGGTGTCATGCCACCGAGAAAAAAAAAATATTCCTTTCTATCTCCATTCAATTTTCTCCACAGGTCTATCACATCTAACTTTTTAAGTATTTCTTCCTGTAACTCACTGAACATATATATGAAGCAGAGAGACACACACAGAGTAAAGGTAAAAGGCTTGAGTAGAATACATTATGTTTTAGTTGAAGTAAAAAAGAAAAAGCAGTGGTAGCAATGCTTATCTCAAACAAAGCAAAAGCAAAAATAGATCTAATTAAAAGAGACAAGGGAAGAAACTGCATCTTGCGAAAAGGTACCATAGAAAATGAAGTAATATCAATGCTAAACATATATGCACCAAGGATCATAGTGTTCAATTCTTAGAGAAGTTCAGTGAGTTACAGGAAGAAATAGACAGCAAAACTATACTAATGGGAGGCCTCAACCTTCCCCTCTCATAACTAAGTAAATCTCACTACAAAATAAACAAGAAAGAAGTTAAGTTGGTTAATGTAATATTAAATATATATATATATATATATAATAGGTTTTTAATGTAATATAATTTACCTCAGCCTGTCTCTCCCTTTCCTCTTTTCCTTTTAGTCCTTTTTCTACTCTTTAATTATTTTTTATTATAACAATAAAGTCAACTTATATCACACTAAGTATACTCCTTCTAACTGCCCCAATAGAGATACAGTCCTTAAGAGTTACAAGTATCTGGGGTAGCTAGGTGGCACAGTGAATAGAGCACTGGCCAATATATCCTATTCTAGGATATCAGGCCAATTTTCCTTGATAATTTCTTGAAAGCTACTGTCCAGGATCCTTTTTTTTTTTATCATGTCTTTCATGCAATCTAATAATTCTTAAATTATTTCTTCTGGACCTATTTTCCTGGACCTGGAAAATGCCAATTCCAAGTAAATACCAAATTCCAGTAAAATACCAATGAGGTATTTTACATTCTCTTTTTAAAATTTTTTTCATTCTTTTGATTTTGTTTGACTGATTCTTGATGCCTAAGATGTCTCATAGAATCATTAGCTTCCACTTGCCCAATTCTCATTTTGAAGGAATCGTTTCCTTCAGTTAATTTTTATACTTCCTTTTCACTTTGACCAATTCTACTTTTAGAGAAGTTTTTTTTTTCTTTAGTGCATCCCCCTCCCCAATTTAGTCAATTCATTTTTTAAGGAGTTTTTCCTCAGTCGATATTTGCATTTCTTTTTCCAAACTGTTGACTTGTTTTTTTTCCCCCCAGAATTCTCCTGCATAACTCTTACTTCTTTTCGCAGTTTTTCTCCTACTTCTCTTACTTGATTTTTAAAATTTCTTTTAGTTCTTCCAAGATGACTTTTTGGGCTTGAGAATAATTCATATTCCCCTTTGAGGTTTCACACGTAGGCATTTTGACACAGTTGTCTTCTTTTGAGCTTGTGTTTTGATCTTTCCTATTGCCATAGTAGTTTTCTATGGTCAGGGCTCTTTTTAACTTTTTGCTCATTTAAAAAAATTGAGGTCTTCTCCTGGGCGACAAGGTACACTGTACCAAGCTCCTTGCACTGGGGGCCAGGGCCCTGGTTACTGATTTTTTGTACTAGTGCCTCAGGAGCTGTCAGCTTCCCCATTGTGCTAGGGTGGCCTGAACTAGTTGTGCCTGTTGTGCACTGGTTTCCAGGGCTGGAAGTTTGCCTGCTGTGCTGGAGCTAGAGGCCTCACAGCTGGCCTGCTGTGCCACCGGTCTTCTGAGCCAGAACCACAGAACCTTGGTTTTTGATCTGTGCTGTGGCTAAGAACCTCTGCTGACTTGCCTGGACACTGCTTTTGCTGGACTATGCCCCCCTTTTATCCAAGTGAGACAGACCTTTTCTGAAGTCCTCCTAAGTAATCTTGGGCTAGAAAATTTTTTCACTCCATCTTTTTGTGGATTCTGTCATTCTAGAATTCTTTTAGAGGCTTGATTTAATGTTGTTTCTGAGGGATACTGGGGAAAAGGCAAGCAAATTCCTAACTTGTGTTCACCATCTTAGCTACCCCCTGCCCCTTTCCTGAATGGTAATTCTTAAATGAACCCTTGGATAATAAAGTTATCCTCCACTGAGCAACAATTTTCCAAAGACCTATAGAAAGCTACTTATAGGTTAGACTAGACAGTATGTCACAGCCTTTTGAGGTTCTCTGGCTACTGTAGAGGTGTTTGACAATCACTCCCTATTATTCCTTCTCCTGAAATTCTTCATTTCCCCTGGCACATGGTGTTAAGCTTGGACCCTATCTTGAGTTTTGGGAAATTGCCATAAGGCAGAATTCAACATTACTTTCCAGTCCTGAACTCCCTATAGCTGAGTATAGAGTTAAATGGGTTAGGTTTTCACTGATCTTAGGTAAGATAAAATGCTTCTACTTGAATAAATCTTACTCAGTTGTTGGGTGAAGTTTCAATTCTGAGAAGGGAAAGGTATACAGAGTGAGACTCACTTTGGCAGGAGATACAATTTTCCCATCATGTCTCTAGAGATGGATTGGCAGACAAGAGACATTCAGGCCTGAAATTCTTCCCCTTTGCCATTAATCTTATTTACTTCTGGCTTCACAAAAGCCTGCCTGTGAAGTAGGCCTCTCTTCAGTCTCCTTTTTAAAGAGAATTCTAGACACCAAGATCAAGTTCAGGTATTTAGAGATCTAGATATCCATATATCCCTCAATATTTCAGGGGTTCTTCCTAAATTTAGTGAGCAATTTTCATATGAATAAGTCAGTGAATGAAAAATTAAGTGATTATTAGTTGTCAAGCATTCTATTAATCCCTAGGGATACAAATAAACAGTGAAGACACACATTTAGTGGGGTCCTGGACAGGAAGGGGTACTTTGTTCTAGAATTTTATAAGGATGATGAGTCAGGATCATGGGGGAATAACTGGCTTTACTCTTCTGGAAACAATAAGAGACATCATAGCTGTAGAACTAGAATTGTTTGTGGAGGTTTGAAGGAGGAATGAAAAGAAGTATTTCCCCCAAAGGCTATATGTCCCCTATTGTCTCCTACCTCAAAACCTGGGTTCCATTTAGACACAACAGTGCTATGGAGAAAGCTAGAAGAAGTCAGAGTCAGGGTCAGATTAGTCTCATAGATTTAGAGCTAAGGGAACTCAGAGGTCATTTAGTCATTGTCAGAGGAAACCAGGGTGATATAAATAGTAAGAACTTTTTGTTCTGTCATGTTTTCCTGATTACCTTGGGTTAATTATTCACTGGAGAGATGACATATAGAGAGTCTTTTGTACACCTAACACAAACACAGAAACCTACATAAATCACTTAATTTGTTATAGAAAAGTTCTAGCTATCTTCCTAATCTTTCCTTCCTCACACCACCCCCATCTCATAGATGTTCTTTCCACCAAGCAGAGGAAGAAGGCATGAATCAGCCAAACATCCATTAGGTAGGCTGAAGTGAAGATTTGGAGAAATGTGTGGGCAACACTTAAGAAAGGGGATTTTCCTGGGTCAGAACTGATAACTTTGGGAAGTTGAGTGAGTTGGGAAGACAGAGTTCAGTGAAAGGACTGGGAGGGTTCTCCTTTAAAACATTTCACCTGAGTAACTGATTTGTTTATTTCAGCATACTGATAAATCAATCCATTTATAAAATGTCTCCTGTGTGCTAGGCACTGTGCTAAGCCCTGGGGACACAAAGATAAGATAGAAAGGGTTCTTTCCCAAGTAGTTTATATTGTTGGGACTTGGGAGAGAGCAGTATCAGCATGTATGAGTATGTTTGTATAAAAATACAAGGTAGATCTTTTGCAGCAGGAAATTAATAGATAGGGGGCAGGGTCAGTCTCTTTCATGAAGAATGTGGTACTTGAGCACAGTTTCTAAGGAAAACAGGAATTCTAAGACACAGAGGTGAGGAAGGAGTTCATTATAGATATGAAATAAATTTTTTAGTTAGTGAGAGAGTTTGGCAATAGGAGATGGAGTGTTATATCTGAGGAATACAAAAGAGTGATTTGTTGGTACTGGGTAGTATAGAAGGGGAGTAATTTCAAATAAAGCTGGAAAGGTCATTTGTGGCTGGGGTTCTGATGGGCTTTAAATATTAAACAGACGAGCCTATATTGATTCTGAAGACAGGTGTTTTTTTTAATTTTATCGAGTAGGCTCTTTAGCTTGAACTTTCTGTTGTTGTTGTTTAGATTTGCTGTAAAATGAAGAGGAGAGTGAGGTCCCCCACCATCAAGGGATAAGGCAGATATATGAAAATATTTCTGAAAATGCTAAGATTTCTTGGGGGAAAAAAACAAAGGACAATTTAAAAAATGAAGTCTGATAGTAAGCAAATTGCATATTTTCTTTCACCCATGAAAGCTTCATGAGTTGACATCCAATGGTTACTTATAAATATGGTGACCATCCATCCTGATTTTCCAGGATAGTCCTGACTGAAAGAATGCATGTATTTAATGAAGCTTTGAAAAAGAGATATTCTCTGACAGAATGTGTATCAAATTTTTTGGCTTGGAAAAGTGTTCATCATGTTTGTAATCCCATAGTTTATGGATTTTGACAGGTTATTTACATAATTCTCTGAAAATGTGTTCCTCATTTTTTTTTATCAGAAATGTATTGACTTGTAGAATGCAATTCACAATTATAATTCGTGAAACCTCAAGGTAGTAAAAATTTTCTTCTATCATATTTGCAATGGAATAACTTTGTATGCACAGAGACAGAAACTATTGGAGTTGGGGAGGAGACCGGTTTCTTCCTTGAAGCTTCCAGCTCCAGAGGAATTACAATGATCATTGTTACTATTATTTTAAGAAATGGTAGCATCACTGTATGAAGTACCTATCTTTCCAAAGCAATTACTTTAAAGATTATAACATTCTTTTGATTTTAAAAGTTCTAATAGAATGCAATCTCTTTTTGTCTCTGTATTCCCCCATGCTTCTCAAAATCGTTTGTATACAGTGGGTGTTTATTTAATATTTGTTGAATTGAATTAAATTTGATTAATAAGTTTGTTAAAAATATCAGTCTGTTTACAAATACCTAAGATATCTGAACCCAGATCATTTTATGGGGTGCTTTTCCAAATGGAGACAAATAATTACACTATTTTAGGAAATGAATTATGCTTTAATAATAATATTTGACACACATGAGTATTTAATATATTTAATATACACAAATGAATTTAAAATCAGTGATTGATATAAATTTGACAGCCCCTTTAATGTTAAATGAAAAAAAGGAAGAAAAGGAAAATATTTGTTTAGTCTGATTCCCTCTAGTATAGGAAATTTCTTGGAAAAATGGAATTTTTAAAGAGGTCAACAGAAACCAATGAAGTATCAAAGTTTTCTAATCTTGGAAGTATCTCAACAATAACACATTGTAACAGTTCAAAAAGATCCATCCATTCATTCAAATATTCACTTGTTCTTTCATCTATCACCTATTTGATTTATTTATCAACAAACTTTTCATGAAGATGGTGGAACAGAGTAGCAACACAGATGAGCTCTTAGAACATTTCCCTCCATATAACTTTAAAATAATGTGTCATATCAGATTCTGCAATTATGTTGGGGTACTTTTTTTTAATGAAGGGAAATGTTAGAAGAAGGGGTAAGGAAAAGGAAAACTTGAAAAAAATTATTTCATATATAAGAGGTGTACAAAGAAGAGCTTTTTCAGTGAAGGGGAGAATGGTGGTGGGGGTAAAGGGTAATCCTTGAATCTTACTCTCATTGAATTACCTCAAAGAGGGAAGAATGTGTGTGTGTGTGTATGTGTGTGTGCGTGTGAGTGTGTATATATAAATATAAATATATATATATATATATATATATATATATATATATATATATATATATAGATAGATATTTGGGAGTTTATCTGCAAATGCCAACCAAGGGACTATAGGAATATAATTACAAAACTCTTTTCACAGAAATAGAGATCTAAACAATTGGAAAAAATGTTAATTGTTCATGGGCAGTCTGAGTCAATATGATAAAAATGACTATTCTGCCTGTATTAGTTTACTTAATCAGTTAACTACCAAACAAACTCCCAGAGATTTATCTTACAGAGCTAGAAAAATTAATAACAAAATTGACTTGAAAGAACAAAATGTCAAGAACCTCAAGAGAATCAATGAATAAAATATGATGGAAGTTAATCTAGCAGTGCTGGATTTCAAACTATATTATACCATGGTGATCATCAAATCAATTCGGTACTGGCTAAGAAATAGAGTAGTGGATCCGTGGAATAGATGAGGTACACAATATCAGTACAAAACGACCATAGTAACCTTATATTTGGTAAACTCCAAAATCCAAACTTTTAGGGCAAGAACACATTATTTGATGAATATTTCTGGGAAAACTGGATAGCAGTTTAACAAGAATTAGGCGTAGACTAAAATCTCAAACTGTATGCCAAGAGAAGGTCAAAATGTGTGTATGCTTTAGATATAAAGGTTGATATTAAAAACAAATTAAGAGAGCATGGAAAATTTTACCTGTCATATCTTTAGATAAGGGAAGCATTTATAACAAAAAAAGATCTAAAAGAGGATCACAGGAAGTGAAATGGATAATTTTGATTACATGAAATTAAAAAACTTCTGCACAAGCAAAAACAATGCAGTCAAAGGATGTTGGAAGGAAAGCAGGGAACTGTGTGTGTGTGTGTGTGTGTGTGTGTATTTACATTAAGTTTCTCTGACAAAGGCCTCATTTCTCAAATATATAGGGAACTGAGTCAAAATTACATAAATTAGAGTCATTCCCCAATTGACAAATGATAAAAGTTTGTGATCAGATGGTTTCAGAAGAATAAATTAAAACTATAGTCATATTAACAAAAAGCAAAACCTCAAAATCACTATTGATTAGAAAATGTAAATTTAAACAACTCTGAAGTACCACTTCACACTTATGAGATTGACTAACATGACAGAAAAGGAAAATGACAAATGCTAGAGAGCATGTGGAAAAATAGACGCTGATGCTCTGTTGGTAGAGTTGTGAACTGGCCCCAAAATTCTGATGAACAATTTGGAACTGTACCCAAAGGGTTATTAAATTTTCTATGTCCTTTGACCCAGGAATATCACTCCTAGATCTATATTTCAAAGGGATCAAAGAAAAGGGAATAATGACATATACATTCAAAAATATTTATTGTAGCTCTTTTGGTGGTGGTAAAGAATTAGAAATTTAAAGATGTCCATCAACTGTGGAATTGCTGAACAAATTGTCACATATGATTCTAATGGACTTCTAAGGGAGATAATTTCAGGAAAAAAAACTGGGAAGACATATAAATTTCTGCAGAGTGAAGTGAAGATAGTAGACAAGGAGGTTTCATTTCACTATTTATTAGCTAAGTTCATGCATTAACCAAATGGTGTGACTTGTTAGGTCACAGCATGTGATATCACTTGTTGGACAGCTACTTGACTGTGGGGCTTGTTGAAGTCAGTGTTAGAACTTCATTTAGCAAGTGTCTTTAATATAAATGCTAATGACCTTTCCTTTTCTTCCTGTGCACAAGGTTCAGTATCTATTAAATATGAACTTGAATTTTGGGTTCTTGGAACTTAACATTTATTATGTAACATCAAAGAATTATAGGATTTAGAGTTGGAAAGGACCTTAGAGTTCATTCATTCTAATCCCCTTTCTTTATGAGAGAGGAAATTGCTTATCCAAGATCACATAGGAAGTATGTGGCCGAGCTATAGTTTGAAGAGTTCTTTCTCTTTCCCTCCCCCACCCACCTTCCACCTTAGCATCACAATACAGAGCCACTTGAGAAACTACTCTACTTTGGACCATAAATTATGTAGTTTCTTTTCAACATTCATTTTCTAAAATTCAAATCTTGAACTAGAAAAATTACAGGCTACTGATATATTCCTCTCCTGGAGAATGCACAGAAACCATAATTAACCCAAGGAGGAATTATATCTCCACATTCAGAGAATGTATTTCTTCCTATAAGTCAGGGGAAAGATAAATCCTTCTTTATCTAGAATTGTTTCTCTATTTTTCTTGGTAGCTTTTAGAACATTAATTTTAAATGCTAATGGGAGTTATGATGATGTCCCTCAGGTGAATATAACCCTCCAAATTTAGTCTTAAATGTCTATATTTAAAGGGAATCACCAAGGCTGATCCACAGGAAGGATATAGGAGGAAAATACTTGTATCATCACAACTACCAACACATTTTGAATGGATTATCTCTACTTTGAACAAGGCACTATGGCAGAATTGAATGAAGCTTATAATTTAGGGAGCAAATATAGAAATGTATCCAAGATATAATTTGAGCATGCAAACAATGATAACTGTCTTCAGTTGATATTTAATAAGCACCTATAGCATTATCTAAATCCTATCCTTTTTTCAAGGCTTAGGTCAAGTTCCATTCCTCCATGAAGCCTTCCCTATTCCAAGATATCACATTTTTCTCCCTCTGAGCTTCTATAGCATTTACTGCCAGAGCCCACTCCTTGCACACTTAGCATATGAACCCTTCTCCCTACCTCTCACCCACAGTCCAGAAGATAATGTCTGAAATTATGATTACATTGGCTTGGGCAGCTGTCATGAAAACTTAGGAAAATACTTCTTGATACTAAGAGGTCAAGTGATTTTTTCCTTGCTGGAAGCCAGTATGTGTCTGATTTTACTGAAAGAAAAAGATATTTTTTTCCCAAAGGTCCCTCTTATATGCTTGTCATTATCTCACATCATTCATATGCCACTATCTCCTCTTTCCTCTTTTATCACATGAAGAATTGGTCCTTGCCAAGGCAAATCCCTTTATGTGAAAAGTGATCTCATTCTATCTCATCTTCTCCAAAAGTTTGCCCTTCTATTATTCCCACTGTCTCACTATTATTCCCTCTATGTCCACTGGCTCTTTTGACCAGACTGATGACTACTCTGATCCTCAAAAAATTCTGACGACCCCATTAGCTGTTTTCCATATAGTTCCTCCCCTTTGCTCTTTCCCTTGAGAAAGCCACCTACAATCAATCATTGCCTTCGCTTCATTTCCTCTCACTCTCAACTGTCTATAGTCTGGTTTCCGATCTCATCATTCAACTGAAAATGATTTCTCCAAAGTTATCAATGATCTCTTGGTCAAGGTCAAGTCTAATACTTTTTTCCCCCCAATACCGATCCTTTTTGACCTCTCTGTAGGCTTTGATTCTCAGTCATCCTTTTTCTGTTGTAATTCTCTTCTCTCTAGGTGTTAATGACATTACTTTATCTTGGTTCTCCTCCTACCTACCTGAATGTTCCTTTTCATTCTCTTTTGCTAGATCTTCATCCAGGTCACCCCTACTACTGGGCATCCTTCAAGACTCAGTCCTGGTTGCTGTTCTCATCTCCCTCTATACTGTTACACTGATGATTTCATCAGATCTCATGGAGTCAAAAAATCTCTCTATATATGATTTGAAATCTATTTATCCAACCCTAACTTTTCTCCTGACTCCCAGTCTTGAATCTCCAACTCCCTATTGGATATCTTGACCTGTATGTCTCATAGATATCTTAAACTCAACATGTCCACAATAGAAATCATCCTCTTGGGGTGGCTAGGTGGCACAGTGAGCACTGGCCCTGGAGTCAGGAGAACCTGAGTTCAAATCTGGCCTCAGACACTTAACACAAAAACTAGCAGCGTAGCCTTGGGCAAGTCACTTAACCCCAATTGCCCTACCTTCCCCCCCTCCAAAAAGCAAAAAAAAAATCATCCTCTTCTCCTACATCCTAATATCTCCCCTCTTCCTAACTACTCTATTTATTTTGAGGGCATGGCTATATTTCTTATTACTGCTGCTTGCAACCTAGGTATCATCTGTGACTTGACACTCTCTCATACTCCACAGCTAATCTGTGCCAAATTCTGTTGATTCTAACTTAAAAATATCTTTTCTATGTGACTCCATGCTCTCCTCTGACACTGCCACTACCTTGGTATGGACCATCAATAACCTACATCTCTCTACTTCATATCTCTCCCACTCCAGTCCATTCTTCACTCAGCTGTCAAGTTGATCTTCCTAAAGCACAGGTCTAACCATATCAGACTGCTCCTTCTCATTCAACAAATTTTTGTGGTTCACATTCAAGATCAAATATAAAATCCTCTATTGGCATTAAAAACCCTTCAGAACCCCTCCTACATTTCCTGTCTTCTTACATCTTACTCACCTCCGCATATTCTGCAATCCAGTGACACTGGTTTCCTTACTATTCCTCCCACAACACACTCCAAATACTGACTGGATATTTCACTAGCTGTTTTCCATGCCTGGAACTCTCTCCCTCCTCATCTCTGTCTGCTGGCTTACTTCAAGTCCCAGCTACTTTCTCACCTCCTACAAGAAAATTTCCCCCATCCTCTTTAATTCTAGTTCCTTCCATTTGTTGATTTTTCTCTAGTTTATCCTCTGTCCCCCTTCTTCCTCCTTTCCCTTCCCCCCTCCCCACCCATCCATCGTGTTTGTTCATAGTAGTTCGCGTGTCGTCTCCTCCATTAGAATATGAGTCCCTTAAGAGTAAACACTGTCTTTTGACTTTCTTTTTATCTCCAGCACTTAGCACAGTGCCTGGAACGTAGTAGGCACTTCATAAATGCTTCTTGATTTACTAGTTATATAGTCTGACTAGCTATATAGAGTAGAACAGAAAAATGCCCTGCTTGGTAGGAAGTGGATATGTGTTGCAATATGATGCCTGCATGTGATTACCCCAGGGAATAATTGAGCATTTACTTCCAGAGTAGCAATACTATGTAGTCTACTTGTATCCTATTCCAGTGAATGTGGAGGTCTGCTACTCTAATTCCCAATACTGTGTGTGCCTCGTAGGCCCAGCATACCAGTAATAGAGCATCTATCTCACTAAAAGGGCTATCCTATTCTTTTTAGTCACAGCAGGTAAATTTGCTAAAAAAAAAAGTGCCAGATGCCAACATCCCCAGTCACTTCTTTCGAGAGTTTGGCTATTTCTGACACCTCTTGC
Organism: Petaurus breviceps papuanus; assembly: GCF_028583685.1. Lineage (NCBI taxonomy): Eukaryota > Metazoa > Chordata > Mammalia > Diprotodontia > Petauridae > Petaurus > Petaurus breviceps. The sequence goes on from NW_027187316.1 coordinate 672,219, forward strand.
ATTTCTCCTAGTGTGACGAGCAAACATTTGAAACATTAAGGCGTTCAGTTTCTTCATCTGTAAAATGAAGGGATTGAATAAGATGACCACTGTGGTTTTGATCAGTTATAAACCTATGATTATATGGCATTATTATGTACTTGCTTAAGGATTGTAGAACAACCTGGAGATTATTCTGAATGATAGCCCTGCCTCAGCACTTTAAAGTGGGCCAGTTAGAGTTTTGATCAAGAAGATTGAAATTCAGAGGGAGCTAAGAATATTTGCAATCTTTTAGCAGCATAGAAACAACTTGACTTAGCACCCATTTAGTAAAAATAGTTAAGGTAGAAAGCTATCAGATAGCAGGGCTACAAGCACTCTCTAGGGAAATTCTATCCTGGCCTACTGACCCATACTGCCCTGAGATCAGTTCCCTCGGTGTGCCCCCCTCTCCCCTTCTCCACTTCTTGCTGCCTTGACCTTCTTTGGAGTACTTGAGGGAGGTTTTTGTTTGTTTGTCTACTTCTGCCCCAGGTGCATTTCTCCTACTTGTCCCAGATGCATTTCAGACTAGTTCTTTATTCTGGCTGTGTTATTCCATCTAACATCACCTCCTTCCTCTGTAAAATGAAAAAGCTGCTGATAATGGTGTCACAAATGGCCTAGCCACCCTGGCAAATTACAACTTGCACCAAAAAAAGAAGAAGCCCTCTTTCTTACCAGTGGAGACTTTGAATATCAATTACTCACTAATGCCCCAGGTCTCTTCCTATCTCCACAGCCCCTCCAGTATCCATCAGCACCAATCCTTGAACATGACCTACACTCTAGGTCCAAGCTCCCAATTTCTGATCTTTCTTGACCCAGATAAAAACCTTATTAAAAACCCACAAGAATTATCTGGTTTTGGGATGGCTAGATGGTACAGTGAATAGTGCACTGGCCCTGGAGTCAGGAGGACCTGATTTCAAATCCGGCCTCAGACACTTAACACTTACTAGCTGTGTGACCTTGGGCAAGTCACTTAACCCCAATTGCCCTGCCTTACCCCCCCCCCAAAAAGCAAAAAACAAAACAAAACAAAAAAAGAATTATCTGGTTTTGCTGCCAAAATATATTTGGGACCTGAGCAGACCTGACTTACGCTTGTCTTTCCTTACTGCTTCTTGCTGTCAGTATGTCTCTTCAATAAAGCTGCCGGTCTTGCTCTCTTCTCATTCTAACTCCTCTATCTGTCTTTACCTGTGGAATCACAAACTTCCCTCGAATTGCATTGATAGACCCTATTACCAAGATTTTTTTTTCAGAATGTCCATCTGTTTTCTTTGAGAACAGTTCTACAATAATTGAGACATATTGGAGGATTAGGCAACATCTTATCTTTTAACATATCAAGTAGGACCAGATCTCAATAAGCCATGACTAATACAACCAAAATGTTTTTAATGATATACTATATGCATTACAACTGCAAGCAAATCACCACAGAAATGGAAATCATAGACACCCCTTCTTCCTCTAGGATATATAGTCTATTCTCAAGCAGGCTGCACCTCCCATACAGGAATTTAAGAATCTAATGGTTGGGCTACTATACCCATACTATTCAGTGGGGATTTATGAGCCTCCAATTTTATCAAGTTTTCTTTTGGGAAATTGTTCCCTCTTCTCAGCAAAGAACATATATATACATATATATATAAAATGAAATATATGAATATTTGAATGTATGAATATAATGAATATAATATGAATATAATGAAAATATAAATAAATATCTTTGGGGTAAAGACCTTCAGGAAATATGCTTTCCCCCAACAAAACATTCTACTATTAAGTCCTAGAATTTCCTGGGGGCAACTGCTTCTTCTTGGATGTACACAGTTTGTCAAAGCTGCCTGGTGTTTTCTTTCATAACATAACTAATGCAGAAATGTTTTGCATGACTGCACATATATAATCTATATTGAATTGCTTGCCTTCTAAATGAGGGGATTTGGGGAAGGAAGAAGGAAGAGAATTTGGAATTCAATGTTTTAAAAATGAATGCCAAAAATTGTTTTTACATGGAACTGAAGAAAAATAAAATACTAAATAGGCAAAAAAGCTACCTCAAATAGTAAGTAGCTTTCAGAGCCATCTCTAGAGGAAAATTCATTCATTTATTCAATAAGTATTCAATTAATGATTATGATGTACTTTGTACCATACTCTAGGGAAATGCAAATTTTAGATATGTCACAGTCCATGTTCTCATGGAGCTTACATTCTAATAAGGCAATAAAACACTTAATTATATACTTACTAGATACACAATATTACAGGATGAGTACACAAGAGAGATGTAAAACAAAGTACTATGTGAGGTCCAAAAGGGAGAAAGTAGAGGTGTGGCAGTCAGGAAGGTCTTCCAAGGGAAAGGTGGCATTTCAGAAGGATCCCAAAGGATGGTAAAGAATTTAGCAAAGATGAAGACAAGGAACATTCTAGATATAGGGAGCAGTGTGAGCAAAAGACCTGGACAGAAGTATAGCTCTTCTTGGATCCTCCAATAAAAACTTTCATGGTCTAAAGCAGTGGTATCAAACCCAAAAAGAAACTAGGACCACTAAGCCATATATAAGGATCTTTAAGACCTTTAAGATATATAAGTATCCTCAAGGTTACAATGTGATTTAGAAAAAACATATTAAAAGGATCTGTGTTCTGTTCTATTTTTATTTATTTTGTTGAATATTTTCCAATTACATGTTAATCTATTTCGGGCAGCATTCAGGAGTGTTGACTTGTGTTTGGTGCTTCTGGTCTAAGGGAGTTGGAATAAGGAAATAAACTCATAATCTCAGAATATTTCTGTCCTATTTCTCTGCTTCTTTAGCACCATTCTGCTAGACTGCTATATGACTATAATAAATATATGGTGCATTAAAGTTCTCAAAGTGCTTTATATCTGTTATCCCATTTGAACCTCATGATAACCATGTGAGGTAGCACTCATTACTCTCATTTTTTTTGGGAAGAGCAGTTGGGGCTAAGTGACTTGCCCAAGGTCACATGGCTAGTTTTTTTTGTGTTAAGTGTCTGAGGTCGAATTTGAACTCAGGCTCTATTCACTGTGCCATCTAGCCACCCATCATTACTCTCATTTTAAGTGAAGAAATGGAGGCTTAGTGAGATTAAGTGACTTATCTGTGGTCATAGAGAAAGTGTCTATACTAGAATTAAAACACAGAACTTCCTGACTTCAAGTCTTTCAGGTAGTCAAGTAATTCTTAAATATCTCTTTCCAGGTCAGTTGTTTTTTCCAATGAGGTATTTTACATTTTCTTCTTTTTTTTTCATCCTTTTGAGTTTGACCAATTCTTGATGTCTCATAGAATAATTACTTTCCAATTGTCCAATTCTGATTTTTAAGGATTTTTTTCTTCAGTTTGCTTTCCTACCTCCTTTTTCCATTTGACCAATTCTGCTCTTTAAGAAGCTGTTTTCTTCAGTGGATTTTTTTTTATTTAGCCAATTCTATTTTTTAAGGAGTTGTTTTCCTCAGTTAATTTTTGTGTTTCCTTTTCTCAACTCTTGACTCTTTTTTCATAATTCTCCTGCATAACTCTCATTTCTTTTCCCAATTTTTCTTCTACCTCTCTTACTTGATTTTTAAAATTCTTTTTGAGCTCTTCCAAGAGCACTTTTTGGGCTTGAAACCAATTCATATCCCCCTTTGAGTTTTCACATGCAGGCATTTTGACATTGCTGTTCTCTTCTATGTTTGTGTTTTGATCTTCCCTGTCACTATAGCAACTTTCTATCATCAGGGCTCTTTTTGATTTTTTGTCCATTTTTAAAAGTTGAACTCTGCTCCTGGGGGATAAAGGGCATTGTCCCTAGCATCTTGCATTGGGGTCCTGGAGCCTGGTAACTGACTTTCTGCATTGGGACCTCAGGTGCTGGTGGCTTACTCACTGGGCTCTACTGACCCTGCCTAGTCATACTTGTTGTGTTGGCTTTACAGGGCTGGCAATTTGCCTGCTGTGCTGTGATTGGAAGCCTCACAGCTGGCCTGCTGCTCCAGTGACCTGGTGAGTTGCTGATCTGTGCTATTGCTGAGTTACCCACTGACTTGCCTGGGTACCATCTGTGTTGGGTTGTACTCCCTTTTTACCCAAGTAAGACAGACTTATTCTGAAGTCTTTGTAAATTATCTTGCTCTGAAAAGTTGTTTCACTCTATCCTTTTCCTGCTTTTGTCATTCCAGAAATCATTTAGAGGCTTGATTTAATCTTGGTTCTGAGGGAAACTGAGGAGAGCTCAGGCAATTTCCTGGCCCCTCTCTGCCATTTCGGCTCTGCCCCCAGACTCTGAGTCTAACAGTATCTTGATATATACATTTGAAAGTACAATCCTGACTATCCCACACGTTTCTGACACTGACTCTGTTAGGACTCAGGTTCATAGATGCTTTTGTTCTAATAGAAGATCCTTTCAGGCTATTATAATACAGACAGGGTCCATTATCTGATTCTGGAAGTGACTGATCTTAAGACATCAGGAATCTTGGCAACAGCCCCCAATTCTTCTTCATAGGTCTCTCCATAGGTCATAGGGAAGATGTATACAAAGAGACTCCCAAGCTCTGGATTGTTTCCTCAAGGGAGACATGAAAGTCAAAGTCTAATGGTGATCTGGAATTAAAATGCAAAATACAGGTTTGGTTCTTTGCAAAGGGAAATAAATGAGCCACACAGAGTGAATCTTACTTAACACCTCTGTCCTCAAAGATAACTTTCCTAAATAACTGCATTTTCTAAGAATCAATTTTCTTTGTTAGAGAAATAATGTGTTTGGGGCCTGTGCTCAGCAACTCTTTGCTTAATGACAGCCATGGGCAGCTTACAAAGTGCATCAGGTGGTGAAATAATCACATTAGGGATGGCTATACAGGTAATTCAAAATGGATTACAGCACTTTAATGGGAAATGCTTACTAAGAAAATTCACTTCTGAGGCTTTTGGAATTTAGGGTCAGCAGTGAAACACTGATAACCAACAGGAATAAAAGCAGAAAATGGAGGGCAATCAAGGTCAAGGGGATTTCAACTTGATTGAAAAGCCTCATGAGTAGCAACTTTGTGCCATCAGCTTTGTGCCAGTGCTCTCATTGTGTTTGCCAAATTATAGGGCCAGCTCCTAGATAGTCAATCCCCTTATGGTACCAGCCTACCCCTTAATCAAGTATGGTGATGGTTGGAGAGTCACTCAAACTCCCCTGCATGGCATAATGATGGAAGACAAGTTGGAGAAATAGTGAAACAATGTAGAAATTAACAAGTAGCTTTGCTTTTGCACAGGGAAAGGAGGATGCTGTTATGCAGAGCATAGCAGTGAAACTTGTAAGATTGACATAACATGGTATAGAGTGGAGGACCCCATTCTTACATTTACTACCCATACAACCTTGGTCAAGTCACCTAATCTGACTGGGCCTCAGTTTCCTCATCTGTAACATGGGGAAATTCGATTAGATGACCTCTGAGGACTCTACTATTCTACTCTAAATCTATGAGACTATGACAAGCCCAGATCCTGAAAAGGCACACCGATGTTATAAAATTCACCATAGGGAATCAACAATGAGCCTTTCACTAACCCGAATGTTCTTCCACTATGCTCCAATTCCTAGTGTCACACCTATGAATTTTCTAGGATGTATCAAGTTATAGATTAGAGAGAAGGAATATTTATTTCCCTTCCTGCTTCTGTATTGCTCTACTTAGGTCTCATCTTCTGTGTACCCATGAACTCCATTGCTAGGATCAATTACCCATACATCTATAAGTTCAGACCCACTTTAGAATCTGGAATGAACCTGGTCAACCAGTCAATGATTTTAGCATTTATTAAGTGCTTAGTGCATTCTGGGCATGGGGCTAAATCATAAAAAAGAAAGGCAAAATCTCCCCAAACCAACCATGACTTTTCTCCTTGGGGTATTTTCATTCTGAGGGAGACAACATGCAAGTAACATACAAGATATACAGGGTAAATGGAATGAGAAATGTAAGGAGATTCATGGCTCAGCAACAAATGTGCTTTGTGTTGATCCCACTTTGATCTCAGTGCCTCTGTTCCCCTTACCTAGGACTTAGTCTTCAACCAGTATTTAAATCTCCTCAGAGACTGCATTTCTTGCTCCTGAATTTTCCTTCAGATACACATCCCTATTTGCTATCACATTAATAATCAATCTCTCACCATACTCCCACATCCCAACTTCTATGTTTTGCAGTATCCTGTAGTTTTTCTCAGACTAGCAATCTGTAGTGCCAACTCAAGATTCACAACACCAATGGTGGCTTTAAATATGCCAGCATAGTGCTCAATCACAAAATATAACAGACTCTCCATATAGAATCAGAAACAAAACATTTATTCAGACACCAGAAAACCAAATCCCAACACCAAGAAACGGAATCCATCACAGCAACATAGAAGTTATACACCATAATGTAGCAGAGAGCCACATCATCCTTTACTTTTCCCACAGGCAAACATTTACTCACAAGCCTAATTGTGTGCCTGGATGCAACCTCTCCTCCCTTTGTCTCTAATTGCTCTACTTCCCAGCTTCTAGTGGGCTCTGCTCTACCTTTCAGCAAACTTCTCTCACCACAGGCTCCATATGATTACTAAGTTCAGCCTATTAGGGGACAGGGAAGATCTTCAAAGCAGGGAAGGTCTTCAAATTCCCTTAGGTGTATTAAGGGGCAGGGGAAATCTTCACATTCCCATTCCCACTACACAATCCTAGCCCCTTCTTGTCTAGTTTGTCCTTCTACCATCTGAATAATATTCTGAGCAACCTCTTCATCATATCTCTGTCCTGGTTTCTGTCTATCTATGTCTACACAAATCTAACTATATTATATGCTGCAGGTAGAGTGCAAACTAAATATGTAGTGTAGTAATGATTGATGTCATCATTACTTATTTATTTTTCAGCAACTTAATAGAGTCTCACTGGTTCAAAAGTTTTGATGTTCAGGAACTCAGGTAGTGGAATGGGACTAAAGAAACAGCTTTGTTAAAGAGAAGGAAAATTCCCTTAGTCACTCTGGCCTTGGTTCTTGAAAGGAGTATATAGGAACATAAAGCCCCAAAGAGGGAAACAACAAATTTGGCATCCACCATATAACAACATCATTTTCCCTAAATTTAATTATGACTATGGCTGCCCCTACTCTATATACTCCAGTGGCTCCCTAGTGTATCTAAGATAAAAAAAGTAACTCCTCTGGCATTTAAAGTGCTTTATGACATGATCTCAACCTATTTTCCAACTTCATTATATATTTCTCCCTTTTATGCACACTATAATACATCCAAACTATCCTCTTATTGTTCCTCATGCATAGTATTCCATCTTCCATCTCTGTGCCTCCTCACTGGCTGTTCCTCACACTGAGAATGCAGACGCCTCAACTCTGTCCCTTAGATAAGTACTAGAATTCTCCTAGTACTATCATCTCCAAAAATTATCATATCTATTGTGTGTGTTCCTACATTAATACCTATTAACTCCCCTTGCCCACACTCCCTCTAGATTTGGAGATCCATCTGTTCCTATACTGTTCACTTTTGCCTCTGCATCATTAACACCTAGAATAGTGCCTGGCACAGAGGAGGTAGTTATTACATCCATGTTAACTGATTGCTCTCTAGTTAATGGACTATTTTTTGAGGATCAAATACTTATGAGTCAGACCAAATTTGCTAGGGTTAGGCAAAATTCCTCCAAATATACATGTAATTCTAATTTTCTGATGCAACCTAAGGACTGCTAAGCTTTTGACATTTGAACTTCTGCTTTTTCTTTATGTCTTGAAGTCTTTCATCAACAATGTTGCTGCAATTTGTGTTGTGTCCCCTAATTAGTTTGAGGTCCTTAAGATAAAGGATGGTCTTGATTTTCTATTTGCATCTTCATTGCTTAGCATGGCTCTTGGCTTATGGTAAGCACTTAATAAATGTCCTTTTATTCTTCTATTGACTCATCTCTCCACTTCTATTACTCCTGTCAAAAAGCAGCAGAAAGATATGATGATATTTGAGATGTAAAAACAAACCAAAGGCATCACTATACCAGTTGGGCAACATTGAACTAAATCCTACCATGTAATCTGAGAAACAATCTACAAACAAATATACTGAGACCTCTTCTTCAATACCCCTAACCTTATTAATGCTTGTTCAGTTTCTTTGGTATGGTGCTATTGATAACTCATTGTTTCACTTCTTTACTTAATAAAAGTTTCACATGGAAACATGAGGAGCAAAGCCAAAAGCTATTCCTGCTACTGCTAGCCAAGGATTCTTTGACCAGATGATAAACCTCATAATTCATAATAACCCTTCCCACCTACATTGTCTTTAGCAATTATGCTTGAGCAGTCCAAGTCGAATAGCAATCAGAACTGACAATGCCTAGCTAATTTGAAAATAAATGGTCTTCTCCTTAATATTATCCTTTCTCATTCTACATCATTATGCTGCTTCTGGATAGCCAATGACTTATTTTGCATAACAATGACAATAACAATGCGGGAATTGTGTTTCTCATCTCTGTACCAGATTCTGGACCCCTGCCTGCCCACATCCTGTCCTGGGAGGTAGCCAGAATACTGGCATAACGGGAAGTGAGGAATAAATAGGTTTGCCAATGCCTAATTTTACTTCTTATCTAAAGACCCTAGATGGTTAAGTGAACTGAATCTACATTTTACAGATAGGGAAACTGTGGCTCACCCAAGACCTCCCCCATCTCTCTCTCTCTCTCTCTCTCTCTCTCTCTCTCTCTCTCTCTCTCTCTCTCCACATATACATATATATGTGTATATATATATATCTATACATATATACGTATATGTGTATATATGTATGTGTTGTATACTGACACAGAACATAAACAACCCGCCTTCTCTTCTCTGTCATCAAAATTCCCAATTCTGACCACTGTATCTTCCCTCTCCCCTCCCCCGACATTTGCACTGACAATTGGGATTCTGAAAAAAAATTTTTAAGAATTCAAATAAAACTACTTGGTTTTTATTCTTGCCTGGAAGACACTTCCTCTTCACCTCCACCTTTTAGAATTAAAAGGTACTTCAGAGGTTTACTCAAATGGGGTCAACTTCCACATATTTTTTGAGTCTTCATTCCTGTAGTGCCTTTTCCCCTCTTCAGTTACCTTGTATTTAATATTGTTCTTGTACATACTTCTCTATTTAAATTGTTGACTCTATTAATAGAACATAAACTCCTTGGGACTAGAGACTGCTTCATTTTTTTTTTTAACTTTGTATCCCTTTCAACAAGAAAAGTGGCTGGTACATAATAGGTGTTTAATAAATACTTGTTGATTGATTGATTTACTGAAGTACACCACAAAATAACTTTTAAAAGCTTTTACCTAAATATTATGACAGGTTTTAAGATGCTTTGACATTTTAATTTATAATTTCTGATACTACTGTTGAGTTGAGGATCCTTTAATTCTTACAGGTAAACATATATCAATGTTCCCTTTGATTCTTATAGACAAGGCTATGAATATGTCATTTAGACATGTTGACAACTGATTGAATGCTTGTCATGAAATGTTTTGAGTTGTTTTTTCCTCCTTATCAATACAAAGTCAATATAAACCTCACTGAAGTTTTATTCTGAAGACTCATTCATGACATGGAAGTAATGCTGGGACCTTCACAGATATGACAACAGATCATAAATTCTCGCAGGTTCTATTAAGAAAAAAATGATTCTTCCCTGAATTTTTATCATTGTGTGTGATCCAAAGATGAGCCTAGCTAAGTTCAGAGTGGCTCATTACCACATGGTTGAATAATGGATTATGAGTGTATGTGGGTGTATTTGCTCCAGCAACTCAAAAATAAACTTCTAAAGTTTTGAGGGATTGTGATATGAATCAGTAGACAGATCACCCACATGGCTCTATCAAGAACTGAAATAACACAGTGAAAACACAGCTTTACCAGAACAAATTATTAAATGACTTTGCATATTCTTTACTGTTTCAAAAATCAATGCTTTAATTGGTGTGAACATTCCTTCATTGAGGCAGTATTATATATATACATAGAAAGTAGATAGATCCAGGAGTCTGGATTTGGAGACAGAAAACCTGTGTTCAAGTTCAACTCTGACTCACATGAGCTGTATGATTTGGACAACTTACTTAATTTCTTTTCAGCCTTATTTTCCTTATTGTGATTTACTCTAAGGTCTCTTCCAACTTTAAAAGTAATTGTCTCATGCTAAGTCTTCAAACTTAATACATACTTGAAACCTTTCTAGGTTGGTAAGACCTATTAACAGTTAGAGTCTGAAAGAAATCTGAAAGAGATATTAAAGATCATCTAATTCATGGGTTCCAAAAATATGGTTTGGGGTTCCATGAAGGTCCCCAATACCTTTCTAGAGGGTCTATGTGACCAAAACTATTTTTATAATAATGAGACATTTTGATTCTCATATGGCAAATAAAATATATATTTAAATAGATATTGATACACAACTCAAATAAACAAAAGCTTTTTCAGGGGTCTGTAGTAATTTTCAAGAGGGAAAAATAATCCTGAGACCAAAAAGTTTGAGAACTGATGATCTAGCCCAATGTCCACAGTTAACAGAAACAGGGGATTTGGCTTATTGAGGTACAGTGACTTGCCAAAGGTCATACCAAGGTTAATCTTCCTTCCATAATAAGAAACTGGAAGAGGACTTTTGGGTAAATGACTTTGAATTTAGCATAGAACAAAGTATGTCACATGGAACATCATAATTATATACTGTGAACACTTAATATAAAAAGCTGAGCCTATAATACAAATTAATTTGTTCCTTAATTCTAGCATTATCGAGGAATAATTGTAAGAATATTCCAAAGAAGAGAGAAAATAATTCATAATTGCTGATAAAAATGTTAATCATTGAGTTTCTTATTCCCCCATATAGGATGTGCAAACAAAATAATATTTATCTTATATTTATATAGTACTTTACAGTTAGAAAATACTTTGCATATATGATCTCACTTAATTCTCACAAGCGTCCTTTGAAGTAGGTGGTATAAGTGTTACCCCTGTTTTACAGATGTACTAACAGGCTATGAGAGGCTAAAGGATTTACCCAAGGTCATAGAACTAGTAAGTCAGAACTGAGACTAAGTCCATATCATTGCCTCTACACACTACAAGCCCGATGCCTCTACATGTTATGATCTGTTATACTTTTTTCATGCCCATTGTTATTTGGCCTTCATTCTGGAAGAGCACCAATGCTTTCAGGAGGGTGATGTCTTGACTTGTAAGTGAATTGGATTTAAGTGAGGCGGTGATGTGCAAAGTCATTAGCCTTACTCTCTCCTCCAGAGTCATTTTGAGTCCAACAAGACATAGGTTAGGATGCCTGGCGATGGCCCTGGATGCAGTAGGAGACCTTGGCTTTTTTAAGCTGAGGTCTTTGCCAGGTCTCAGTTTATCTAAGGCAAGACCCATTCAGTGATAAAGGATAGGGAAGAATTGAGCTCATATCCCTTGAAGTTATTTCAAAAGAAGACATCTACCTAGACACCTAATTTTGTGGGAGCAGTGACAAGTGCCTATTAAAACCTTACTTCTAGAAGATTAAAAGTGGGGGATCATTTGAGCTCAGGAGTTGTGAGCTGCAATGGGGCTAAAATTGGTCAGGTTTGTGTACTAAGACCTATGCATTAAGACCATTTGTTCAACCCTGGAAAGCCACAGGCAAACAGACTGCCCATCTTCTGTGAAGATCCATAAAGTAATTAGGCTTATGAGGGCCATTGTACTTCTAGCTTAGGTAAGATTGGGTGACCCAGTCTCCAAAAAAAGAAAAGTATATGTGTGTACATATACACATATGCATTTTCTTACACATACATATGTATATGCAATATGTATATGCACATGTATGTGAACATTTATACACAAATCTTATTCTATGATATTAGAGGTATATTTCTTTAGAATAGAAAGGAATAAAACAAATGACGGAAATCTGGACATTATTTTTTAAAATAAGATTACAGGATATTTTTAACCTATATTATTAATCAGCTTTTGAAAGTTACTTGTTTTAAATATTTCCTTTAATACAAGGAATCACAACATAATGCATAATACTTTGCAAACACTAGTGTCACAGAAATGTATGTGAATAGGCTCAAGGAACACATCTGGTTTTCTTTCTGTATCTATTTCATACAATTTTAAGTTTTTAAATATTACTAATATTATTTTTAATTCTTCATACTTGTCACTTTGGGTTGTAATTAACTGTGGAATGTGAAAAAGAGGATTCTCTTTAAAGTTTCCAGATTTTGAGTTGTACACAGCTGTATCTATTATGATTACACATGGTCATAGGTATGACAGTGTAGTATAACGTAGTGAAGGGAACACTGTATTGAGTCACAGGTCTTGGCTTTGAATCCTGATGTTGCTACTTGTTACATACATTATATTTTTCAAGTCACATGTGGATCTTAAGCTTGAAGAAAGAGCCACCATTTAATTCAATCCAATTTTTTTTTAACATGGGGAAAATGATTCAAAGAGTTTAATGCCTTAAGATGCTAGTAGGTGAGTTAGGATTTTAAACTAGCTTTACCAACATAAATCCAGTGTTTGTATTATGCTGCTTCTCTCATACACTGCTTACCCTCTCTCTAAGCCATAGTTGACTCATCTGTATAAGAAGGCCTTTAGACCCAAGGATCTCCAAGGTCCCAGCTTCTACTAGATAGTAGTAGATACTAGATACTAGAGTCAGCCTCTGCTACTGCTCTGGTGAGGGCAGCAGTGGAGAAGGGTTGTATAGACAGTGATTATCCAAAGAGACTAAATTCTCTCTCCACATGCCTCTCATCATTGCAAAACCAGAAGAATATATTCCACACTTTGATCATGTATGCAAGTTAAGATTGTGTAGACAATGATCAGGAAGACTCAGAAGAACATGCGATGTATTATGATACTTTAGTCACTGAATTAATTCACTGTAAATAGTTATTAAGTATGTACAGGTATTTTATTGATATATTGTTGTTCCTAATGAAACACTTCATCAGAGTATAACACATACAATGACTACTATGGCTCAAATATGGAACCAACACAAATGTAGGGATAGCAAATGAAATTTGTGGTTGTCTTATTTGAAACTCCACCAAATGCAGAGATAAGTTAGGGTCTTAAATTCAGGATGGTCTCTGTAGTTGTATTCTCTAAGAACCTACAATTTCACATTCCTCTGTGTAAATGCGAAAAAAACAGAAACCATTAATTTAGAAGCATGAGCGTGAATTTTAGATTTCAAACAGAACCCTTTCCCCCATGTAAGCAAGCTTCCTGTGCTCCTTGGTTTGATCTGCCTCACTCTGCTTTCCACAGCATTAGAGAGACAGTGTCTGAAAGGATTCTGTGTTTAATAATACATCTTCTGGGAAAGTGGGAAAAGTCACCAGAGATCGTACTGCATCTCCTTACCCCCATTTAGACATTATCTGTCTTTCCTATGATCTCATGTAGCACTATGCACCTCTCATATGCTCAGGCGTATTTATATCCAATATGTTTATTACATATTTTGTAGGTGATTTTCCACTTTTTCACATGCATCTTATCTATCCATGATAGATTGCCCTCTGTTAGGTAAGATACCGTATCTTATGCTTGCTTTTATCTCCTATACTGCTTAGCATAAACAATTAATATGGCCACTCAAGAGGAAGAAAGAGGCTTCAGGGATCCTGATCTATGGGCATCATTGCATGGTAGAAAGAGTACAGATCATGGCCTGACTTTGAATCTTGAATGACTTAGACATTTAATAGCTCTATGATCCTAGCCAATCACTTAAAGTCTATGAAACTCAGTTTTTTCCTCTATAAACTGAGGATAATAATGTGTATAGTACCATTACACAGGATTGCTGTCAGACTCAATCAAGATAAAGCTTGTAAAGCAGTAGACAAATATAATTATCTTTATTATTGTTTTATCACCCTGATTTAAAAATATTTTTCCTAGTATTTAATATGGTGCTTTGTACCTCTGATGCTTATCTCAACTTGGGGCTGAGTCTCAAGCTCCCAGTTCCTCCTCCTGCAGGTCCAGTGGCTGACCACTCCTGGCTCCTGCCTGAGTCTGAACGCAGTCAGCTCTCTATTCCTGCTCCATGTCTCATCTCATGGGGAAAGGGACTGATCCATTTCATACTCTCCCTGCACATCAGGCCTTAGCTTGTATCTCTGGCCTGCACCACCCCAATTCCAGGGCATCTTGTCCTCCCCCAGCTTCACATGGGAAGGACCTGCTCTTTTTCAGAGGTCTCTTTTCTCTATCAGAGTTCTCCTCTCCCTATCAGAGGGCTCCTCTCCAAACCTTGATGAGTGATTCACATTCACAGACAGGGGACCCCTGAAAATGGCTCAAGGTCCTTCCATGAGCAAGTCCTGAGGCAATATCTCACCTCAGAATATATATATATATACTTTCAACTAATGGGATCAGAGCCAGGAGGCACCAAAGCCCATCTTGACTCAATACAGCTGTGAATTACCAGGGTTCAAAGGAGATTGATCCTTCAGATGTTTATAATTTACCAAGAGCCTGGGAAACTGAACTCTAACAAGAAGGAAAGAAACAACAAAACTCCCACCTTGCTTACTCTCACAGAGCTGTAGTCACAATCCTACACACAGGTGGCCCAGGCTATAGGGTCATGTCTTACTGGAAGCATCAGTGGAATTCTGCAGCCCTCTGGGTATCTGAGCAGCCTTTTAAGGACTGCACTGCTCACCTCCTGGTGTGAGGAATGGGCTTGAAAAGGTGCTCTAAAAATTGTCATCAATGTGTTAAGAGAAGACAAGCTTATAATTCTGGGTGACATTAATGTTAGAGTAGGCTCAGACTACCAGACTTGGAAGGGAATCCTAGGGAGGAATAGAATTGGAAACAGCAACAGCAATGGTCACTTACTACTGAAGACTTGTGCATTTCATGACCTTCTTATCACCAACACTGTCTTCCATTTACCTAAATGCAATAAAACTCTGTGGATATACCCTTGCAGCAAAAATTGGCATTTAATAGACTATGTAATTGTAAGAAGAGATAGGATGTGAGAGTGATGAAGGCAATGTGTGGTTCAGAGTGTCGAACTGATCGTTGACATATCCTTTTCCAGCTAAATTTTAACATTCAGCAAAATCAGCATCCCCAAGGCAAAATGACTACTGGAAGAATTAATGTTAACAAATTAAAGCTCTTCTCTGAGCAGGACCAGTTTGTTGGTAACTTGGAGGGAAAATTGAGCCAGAACACAGTTGGCAACAGTGGAGCAGAAAAGGAATAGCAACTTTCAGAGATTTTTTGTATAGCACAGCACAACATTTGCTCATCTGTGCTAGAATATTCTCAGACACCAAGACTGGTTTGATGAAAATGAGAGGGAAATTAAACTGCTAAATAAAAAGTGAGAACTCCACAGGGTTTACCAGCAGGATAGTCCATCTGTCAATAAGAAGGCAGCATTTAATTCCATCAAAAGTAAAGTATAAGCAAAGATTAGAGAAATGTAGGATTATTGGCTCAGTAAGAAGGCAGATGAAATTCAGTTTTATGCTGATAGCAACAATCCAAAGCATTTTTATGATGCCCTGAAATCTCTTTTTGGACCAAAGACCTATAGCACATCTGAACTACACGGTGTTGAAGGAACCACATTGATTAGTAATAAAGATATGATCCTAGAGAGATGGGCTGACCACTTCCATAATGTTCTTAACAGACCATCATCAATCAATGCTGAGGCCTTTGACCATTTACCTCAGGGTTGAAGTCAGTTCCTCCTTAGCTGAAACTTTAACTAAAGAAGAGGTTTTGAATGCCATTAGGCTCCTTTCATGTGGCAAAACATCTGTTGCTGATTCTATTCCAGATGAGATTTGCAAGGTAGGAGGTCTATTACTTATACAAAAGTTGGCTGAAATTATACAGGTTACATGGCAAGAGGGGGTTATTCCCCAGTAGTTCAAGGATGCCTCCATTGTCCATCTCTATAAAGGTAAAGAAAATAGATTGTCCTGTGACAATAGCAGGGGGTGTCTCTCTCAGTCATTGCTGGCAAGATTCTTGTAGAGTCCTCCTTAATAAACTGATCCTTCACTTGGAAGATAGTCATCTTCCTGAGAGCCAGTGTGACTTCAGAAAGGGCCAAGGAACAGTCAATATGGTGTTTGCCCAGTAACTCCAGGGGAAATGTCAGGAGCAGAACAGAGGTCTATAGACAACATTTGTAGATCTGACTAAGGCCTTTGATACTGTTAAGTCATGAGGGCTTATGGAAAATTATGTCAAAATTTGGTTGCCTGAAAAAGTTCATCAGCATTGTAGATCAATTTCATGATGGCATGCTTGCCCAGGTTCTAGATGATGGACAATGTTCTTGTGCCTTCCCAGTCACCAATGGAGTGAGACAAGGCTATGTACTTGCTCCCATGCTTTTTAGCATGATGTTTTCAGACATGTTGTCAAATGCTTTCAATGAGGATGAACACAACATCAAGGTCAACTATAGCACTCATGGTAAATTCTTCAACTTGAAAAGACTACAAGCCAAGACCAAAGCAGAGGGAGTATTGGTACATAGTTTTCTGTTTGTGCATGATTGTGCACTCAATGCAGCCTCTGAAGCTGAGATGCAAAAAAGTATGGATCAATTTTCTGCTGCTTGTGATAATTTTGACCTAACAATTAAGATCAAGAAAACTCAGGTGCTCCGTCAGCCACCACCACACCATCCATATGTGGAACCACTGGTTACAATAAATGGAGAAATTTGAAATGTTGTAGATAAGTTCACTTACCTTGGTAGTGTACTTTCCAGGGATGTACATATTGATAATGAGGTTTATACATGCATTGCCAGAGCTAGCTCAGTGTTTGGGAGACCCCAAAGGAAAGAATGGGAGAGAAGAGGTATTAGACTGAGTACCAAACTGAAAATCTATAGAGCCATTGTGCTGACCTCATTATTGTATGCCTGTGAAACCTGGACAGTAGACCAACACCATGCCAGGAAAATGAATTGCTTCCATTTGAATTGTCTTAGGAAGATTCTGAAGATCACTTGGCAGAATAAGGTACCAGACACTGAAGTCCTTACTCAAACTAAACTGCCAAGCATTCACACTCTGCTTCAGAGAACACAACTCTGATGGACTGGCCACCTTGTTTGAATGCAAGATGTACACTTGCCAAAAAGACCTTTTATGAAGAACTCACACCCATCAAGGATTTACATGGTGGTCAGAAGAAGAAATACAAGGACACTTTCAAGGTCTCTCTTAAGAACATTGGAATTGATTGTGTGGCCTGGGAGACACTGCAAAGGACCGCTCAACATGGCATACCCACATCAGATAAGGTGCTGTACTCTATGAGCAGAGCAGAATTGAAACAGCTCAAAGGAAATGCAGGATGCACAAGTTTAGAGAATCCACCCCAAATGTTCACATGGACTTTTTGTGCTTGACCTGTGGTAGAGCATTCCGAGCTCATGTTGGTCCCATCAGTCACAATCAGATACATTGAAACTTGACTCTAGCATAGTAATGTCATGACGATCCTCTTCGAGAATGAAGGACAACAATCAACCAACCAACCAACATGTGGGATTCAGTGGCCCAACTAAGGCCACCATTGGTGGGTGGAGTTCCCAGAGGAAAAGCTGTTATTACTCCCAGAGTTCTAAGAGGAACCCTGTCAGTGGTTTTCCTTCAGAAATAGCTCATGAGCTTTCACTGATATGCTTCCTGTTAACAATCAAACAGTATATCTTTTAGCCAAGGGATTTACTTAAATGGCATAGCAAGAATAATATTTACAAATATTTCCCTCCAAAACCAGAGTCAAACTTGCAGAAATATAGCCATTGTTCAAGAGAAGGAATGGGAGTGTAGTGGTAGAGAAATAATATGAAGGGGATATGCATGGTCAGAGCAACTCACAATTCTATGACTACAGAATTACAAAGTTGTTCTCTCTTCTGAGGTCCTCATGAAATTTGGAATATTATTCCACTGTTCATTGCTGGCTCTTCCAGGGTATTGTGTCTCAGCTAGGCTTGCTTCTGCTCAGGCATGATGTGGCTGCTGTACAGGACTGGGCAAGCTGATCTGAAACTGGGCAGTGGGTAAGCTTAGCATGCCAACTTCCTGCTTGGCTCTTAGGGTATAGCATCTCTTCTGGATGGGTTGATGAACTAAACACATGAACTTCCTCCCCAGTGGGTAGATAGCTATAATCTTTTTCTACATTTAGTCACCTTCTGAGCTGAGGGGTACTGCAGAGTGTTACTATGCACTTTTCAGCAGGAGTGCTACAATAACTCTTTTAGCTAGAGTAATGACTTTTAGTTCAGGAGGATCAGAAGTTTCTTCCCTTTGACTTCCTGACATCCTCTGCCATGAAGTTTTTTTGTCACTGCTGAAAAAGAGATAAGAAAAGACTTGCCTGTCTTTTCAACAAAATTCATCCTCATCCCCAAACTCCCTCTTTCTATAGAGAATTCCATGTTCCTTGAGGCCAATCAATCTTTTTTTTTCTTCCATGTTTCTTTTGGAATCATATTCAGATGAGTGACTAGGGACAGCTATGTAAATACAATCTATTCCCTAGAGGCATATGTTCATCATTTCTGTGACTTCTTCCTATACAATTAAGATATTCAAACAGACAGCATTTTCTAGGGAAGGGAATGACTGTTTTGCATCCAAAGGCTTTCTTTCCCCTTAATGTCTCTATTTTCTAGTCTCCAAAGCAAACGTTCATCTTTTGATGAAATGTTACTGGAGCATCCTCTTAACCACAAACATACATACTATACACGTGTAGACATACACATGTACATATGCATATTAGTTATACAAATTAGTTACAAATATGGAATATAAAATACATTATATATGCATTATTAAGCATAATTAATACATTGCATCTATATGCCTGGTATGTGCAAACATACACATATGTTTATGCATATTTACACATATGAATATAATTGTTGCACTCAAATAATTTATTCATTTCTCCACAGTCAGATTTCCTCTGTTTTTACCCATTACTCTATTGATCTGGCTAAATTTTTAACACTTATCTTTTCTCTTTTGAAGGCACCATACTGCTGTGCCCTTGCCTTAGTCCTTGTTGCCTCTTATCTGATTTCTCTGACCCCCAAGGTTGAGCAAGATTTGTTTCCTTAGAGCATAAAGGTGTCCAGTCAGGACACTGATGAAGCAAGAATAAAATTATACGTTGGAGCATTGTTCATTCTCCTCTTTCACAAGTCCCACTCTTTATAGGGTTCAACAGTGTGCTTTGCACCTGATATCCTTCTATTTCTGGGTTTGCTGGTATGGGGTAGAAAAATTATCAAAGGAGCAAATGAAAATGTTGCTTAGAGTAGAATCATTTCCAGATTCATTTCCCTATTTTTTCTTTTCCAACTTTCCATTTCTTTCAATTCCTATTTATTTTTCTTGTGCTATATCAAAAATTGTATTTAATGGTTGAATTTTTAGTCATCCCTCCACTTTTTTTTGGTCTTATGGACTTTATACTTCTCCACAGCTTTGCTTTCCTTTTTTTTTCTTGTGCCTAAAAATTTTTGATTAAAAGGTATTAACTTTCTCTAGTTATGAGGTCTTCAAGCTACTAATCCTATTTTCTGTATGTTTCTGGACTTTTCCTGTCATGAGGTTTGGGGGTACTTAGACTAATAGGATCTCCACTGGCCCTGGATTCTGGAATACTGTCAAATATTTCAGTCAAGCATACCTGTCAATGGTCAACTCTGAAAGTTCTTGTCTAACATTGCTACAGCCACAGGGCTAACCCTGGCCCAAATGCAGGTTGTGGGAAGGAGCAGAAATGTTAGTAAGAGCAAGAATCATTCACTGTTTAGTTAGTATTCAGTTGTTATTATTTTATTTGGTAAGAATTATCTTTGTGATCAGTTCTTTCATTTTTCCTCTTTCTCTCATTATTATATTTTCTGTTCTTTGTGAATTTTACCTTTTATTATTTGGTTTGAAGATAGGAGGGTTATCCTTAGAATACCACTCATTTTCCCATCTTTCCAGTATTGCCATATCCCTTACTTACCTTGCTGGCAATAGCATCTTTTGGAAGGTAAAGAAAACAAACAAAAAGAACTGAGAAGGTGATAGAGAAGTGAAAGAAGAAAAGAGAAGGCAAAAGTAACAAGGACCTGGAAAGGACTGTGTATCACTTTAGGTTTCATAGTATCATTGAATCATAGATTTAGAATTGCAAGTGATGTTGGGTATCAAATGAGACCCAGAGAATCTATATGAATTGTCCAAGGTTGCAGAGTTGATTCAAGTCATGCTGATAAATTAGAACTTCTTGTACTTGATCAAACTAACTCAAGATATCTAAAGAAGAAAATGATGGTCATAATGAGATGTATATAGTAGACTGAAAAGAAATTTCAGATAAGTAAAAGAAAATGACAGACATAATTTCACACTCAAAGGTTCTAAAAGAACAGTATTTCAAAGAAAATGGTAGGTGCTCAAAAAGTAGATTCCAATGCTATGACTCCAAAGAAAATAAAAGTTGCAGCATCTACATAGATGTTTCTAATGAAACTACATTTAAAAAATATATAAAAGGTTTATGAAAAAGAACACACCAATAACAGAGCAGTCTGAGCTATGAGAATAGTGACAGAAGAGTAAAGTTCAGGATGAGTTGAGACTTCTGAAAACTGTTAATGAGAGGCAACAAAATATTTTCATTACTACTGTTGATTTTTTATTTTTGTTTTTGTTTCAAGGCATATTAATGATAAGAGAAAAGACAGGGCAAGGTCCAATGCTTAAGGAAGATAACACCATATTAATAAAGACAAGGAAGAAAACAGAAATATTCAAGTCTTATTTAGCTTCTATTTTCTCACTCAAGGTGAAAGATCTGCAGAACTGAAAAGGCTGAACTGTGGAGAACTATAACCTCAGATGGTCAAGGAGATAATAATAGTTGATATTTATAGAGTGCTTCAATGTTAAGAGAACATGTAACTATTTTTAATCACAAAATCACAGAATGTCAGCATTGGGACATCAACCAGTTCACTCCCTTCATTTTACGGATGAGGAGATGAGTTCAAGTTAACTGACAAAGAGCAAGTGCATCTTAAGGTACTAAAATAACATTGATTGTGATCACTAAAAAACTATTCGCAGAATTACAGGGACTCTAAGCTGGCACAGACCTCAAATGTCACCTAATTCAATTCACACTTGAATAAGAATTCCATCTAAATCATCAATGACAGTTGAAAATTCAGTCTTCCTTTAATCCCTCCAAAAAAAGGATTCCATTATCTCTTGAGGAAGGCCATGCCACCAAAATAACAAAATAAAACTTCTCATGTTATGCCTTCTATTAAGCCTAATTTACCTTAACAAAAAAAAAATGCAAACACTATAACAACAAATTATGTTATATGGATTTTTCCCTCTGGGTGCAAAACAGAGTAATTCTAGTTTCAATGCCACAGAACAACTCTTGAAATATTTGAAGCTAGCTATAATGTACACTCCATGTCTTCTCTTTACCAACTATTCATTTTCATTCAACTGATTTTCCAAATGCTATGGTCTTTAGTCTTTTCACTTTCCTCTGGATGTTCTCCAACTTGTCAATGTCTTTCCTGAAATGCAGTGCCTCGAACTGAATGCAATTCTCCCTGCCAAATGATGTCATCAGAGAATATGATAAGCATGCATTCTATGTCTTCATCCAATTCATTATGAAATTGTTTAGCAAAACTAGACCAAAAAAGGTTCTCACATGTGTTGCTTCTGGGTAGAAACTAATCCATTACTCAGTATTTCTTGAATATCATCATTCAATCAGTTACAAATTCACCTATTCATACTTTTCCAACTTCTCCATAGCAATAGAATAAGAAGCTTCCAATGTGACACTGAAATCTTTGTATTGTGACTATGACATTCTCCTCATTTATCAATGTAGTAACTCTACCATAAAAAGAAAAGAGCTACATTGATATGACTTGCTCTCTGTGAATTGATCCTGAACCCAAGAGATCACTATTTCCCTAAGTACTTAAAAATCTATTTAATATAAGATCAACCAGTTCATCCCCTTCATTGATGAGGAGATGAGTTCAAGTTAACTGACAAAGAGTAAGTGCATCTTAAGGAACTAAAATAACATTGATTGTGATCACTAAAACACTATTGACAGAATTACAGGGACTCCAAGTTGGCAGAGACCTCAAATGTCACCTAATTCAATTCACACTTGAACAAAAATTCCATCTAAATCATCAATGACAGTTGGAAATTCAATCAGTCCTTTAATCCCTGTTTTCTCACCCGAGGTGTCATTATATTGGACAATAAAATTAGGTTCCAAAAACTTATGGATAGGCAAAATTGAGAGCCAAAGCAAGGTCCAGAGTAAGGAGAAGTAGATTTGGTATCAGAGATGACCAGGATTCTAATTCAACCCTTATGAAATTTAGTAAGTCACTTTACTAGGGGCCTCCAATATACCTATTGAATCTGGAAAACTTGCTGTGACTATTCAGTTCCTCAACCTACTCACTTGGCATGACCTACTCCTCCATTTCACCCCAGTCACATACAAAGATGACCATATACTTCATTTTACAATTGCTAATAAATGTATCACATTGACATGTTAGAACTGCATCTTTAAAAAAAGTGAACTTTCCTAAGTGAGGGTGCTGACTGCCTTCTTACCTTGAACTTCCTTGAGCCATGCACTTTCCCTGTCTTCCCACAGGTGCTGGGTAGGGGTGTAGTGTGGTGAGCAGGATGCACTGAACCTGGGTGATACTTCCAGGTTTTCTGGGTGGGCTACAGGGTACTCAGGAGCCAGAGTCTTTACCAGTGGGGCCCTGATGTAGGTGCTTCCCCTCCCTGCTCCTTCCTTTTGCTAGGTGGGAAAGGGTGAATTCAAATGTGGGGGTGGGTGACTCAAATTTCCTGCCATTCTCCAACACTCTCTTCTCTTTATGTGCTGGGATGAAAGAGGTTTACAGGAAAATGTGGGGTTGTTTGCAAACCCCCAACTCTTGACTCAAGGGAAGGAAATGGGGTAAAGGGAGTAACTGGGATTGTAAAGAGGTATTTCAAAACTCTTTAATGATAAATCTCAAAACCTGCAGAATCTGCTAAGATGTTTTTGGTTTTTCTTACTTCAAGCTATAGCATTTGCCTGGTCAGAACCAGGAATACAGGAAGAACCTTAAGGAAAAAAGTTGGGTTTTTTTGAACCTTTATTCAAACTTCCTTTGCTTATACATCCAAAGTGTGACATTGAACTCACAGGCAGGTGATTCAGGACTTGGTGCCACGTCCCTTCTTCCTGGAACTATAGAGTTTCCAGACTTTGCTTTTAAGGCATCTCTTTTTGAAATTTTTAAACTGAATTTCTTCCCATTTTTCAGGAGACAGCCTAGTGGGAGTCATGTTACACAGAAGCTTTTCTACTTATGTGAGACATGAAATGGTTAAATACTAGTCAACCTGTCTCTTTTTGATCTGGGGGGAAGATTCCCCTTTTTCTCTTTTTGTCTATATTTCTACATTCAGAACTTGGCCAGAGTTCCAAAGAAGAGAGAAAGAGAAAGTTTTAAATCAACAACTTTTTCTTTCCAAAAATCTCCAAACCATTTATTCTCAAACTCTCTGTTCACACTATATGTACACATAGATTATGCTGATAAGATCAAAAATTAATTATTTTATTTGCTTCTAATGATCATGCTTTAAGAGAGCACTTTATTAATGATGTGGAGCAGGTCCAGAAAAGGCTGATAAAATTTTGAAGAGAATTGAAATCATGAAATATGACTGAAGGAACTGGGGGAAGTATACTTGATTAACAGCTTGTGATTAAATTCTGGGACTTCATCAGATGAAAGGAGGAAACTTCCTCCCTTACATTCAG
The DNA here is from genome assembly GCF_028583685.1 of Petaurus breviceps papuanus. Taxonomy (NCBI): domain Eukaryota; kingdom Metazoa; phylum Chordata; class Mammalia; order Diprotodontia; family Petauridae; genus Petaurus; species Petaurus breviceps. The sequence goes on from NW_027187316.1 coordinate 696,334, forward strand.
TGCACCATACATATGTACATTGAGGAATGCTCCATGAATCATAGGATTCTGGATTTAGAACTGGAAGGGACCTCAGAGGTAATGTAGTATGATTACCTCATTTTATAGATGAGGAAACCATGCCATAGGGAAGTTAAGTTACTTACTCAAAGTTATACATGTAGTAATTACCAAAGGTGAGATTTGAACTCAGGCAGTCTAATTGAAGAATATGGTTTTAAATGTCAGAAATAATGCAGTTTCAAAGAAGTCAAAGTTGTGGGAGATCTTAGAGGAAATGAGAAGTAGAAGGTGGAAAGAAGCATCCTTTCGAAGGAGACGTTCAAAAAACGATGTAAAGAATGTTATTGTTGGGGCATAGCACAGCGAGTAAGAGCACCAGCTCCAGAGTCAGGATGACCTGGGATCGAATCCGGGCTCAGACACTTAGCACCCACCCAGAAATACCTGGCTGTGTAACCTTGAACAAGTTACTTAATCCCAATTGCTTAGGGGAGGACAGTTGGCTCAGTGAGTAAGAGCACCGGCCCCAGAGTCGGGATGACCTGGGATTAAATCCGGGCTCTGATACTTAGCATCACACCCAGAAATAACTGGCTGTGTACCTTCAGCAAGTTACTTAACCCCGATTGCTTAAAAAAAAAAAAAGAATGTTATTGTGGGAATATAAGACTGGAAAAGAAGTTGCAATAAAAGTAAGAGATAACAAATCAATAGGGTATTCCACTGATATCTGAAAAATGTAAAAAATCCTAGAGAATGACTTCCATCAAATTGAATGGGTCTTTGTGGAAAATTCAAAAGATAAGAATTGTTCATGGCCCAGTGAAAAAGGTTAATGAGAACACAGATCCATTGAAGCAGTGTAGTAGGAAGTTTCCACTAAAAAAAAAAGCTTGAAGTCCTATCATACAAGGGGACATAGTCTTATTCTATTTAGTCCAGAGAGTAGATCCATGGTGAAGAAATTAAATTTGATTCTAAGGAAAAACTTTCTAGTAAACTTAGAACTGTTTGAAAACTGAACCTGCTACCTTATGCAGCATTGAGTCTCCCCTTTGGAGGGTTTCAGAAAGATAATCAATATTTTAAGAATAATAACAAAACTAGTATTTATATAGCTCTTAAAGGTGTGCAATGAGCTTTACAAATATTTTATCTTCACAACAATACTGGGAGGTAGGTTGTGTTATTACTCCAATTTTATAGTTTATAAAACTGAGGCAAATGGAGCTTACATGACTTTTCTAGGATCACGGGACTCATAAGTATCTGAACCCAGATTTGAACTAGTAAACTGCTTTGACTAAGTCTCTTGAATTGGTTTAGCAGCATTCTATCTCCTGTACCACCTAGATGTGAGACTATTATGGGGATCTGTTATCATGGGGAACTATTATTATGGGGATCATAGATTGAAGATTTAGAGGTTGAAGGATTTTAGAGGTCATTGAATTCAAGCAATCTACTGATTGAATAAGATCATCCTATTTTTCATGAATATAGAAATTGGAATCACATAAAGCCTAAGTGACCTGCCCAGGGTTACCCAGCTAGCAAGTAGACTAAGCTTAGACCTTTCTGATGTCAAATCTAATGCCTAAACCATGGTCCAAATGAGGTTGGTGAAGATGTATTCTAAGGTCTCTACAATTATAATTTTATGAATCTGTGTCATTGTTATTAGAAAACATACTGTTAGCAAACTAGTCTCAATATCCACAGCCTCTAAGAGCATACTTTTTCCAAAAGAACAATAGCAAAAAACATGATTTGTGCTAAAAATAAGCAGGTTCTGATAGGACCTACAAATAATTCTATTTTAGTTTATCAGTCGTTTTACAATAGAGTCTGACTCTTCATGCCCACATTTTGGATTTTCTTGGCAAAGATATTGAAATGGTTTGCCTTTTTCTTCTTTATCTCATTTTATAAATGAGGAAACTGAGTCAAATAAAATTTTCCCAGGTTCACACAGCTAGAAAGTATTTGAGGCCAGACAAGCTCAGGAAGATAAGTCTTCTTAACTCCAGACCTGGCACTCTGTCCATTGTGCCATCTAGCTGTCTATAATTCTATAGTACCCTAAGAGATAAGTCTTGGGCAGGTATGAACCCAGCTGATCCAGTATATTTGAAACTTTACTGAATTTGGAGGACTGACATATATTTTTTAATTGATGGAAGACAAACCCTTGAAAAGATGGATCAGTCTTTCCTGTTTCCTTTTTTCTTCCCCTCTCTTTTTTCATGGCCTTGCCTGCCAACTAGACAAAAAAAATTCATTGAGGGGTGGCTAGGTGGCACAGTGAGTAGAGAGCCGGGCCTGGAGTCAGGAGGACCTGGGTTCTGATCCAGCCTCAGACACTTACACACACACACACACACACACACACACACACACACACACACACACA
>NW_027187316.1:698759-748298 GCF_028583685.1 Petaurus breviceps papuanus
ACACACACACACACACACACACACACACACACACACACACACACACAAACTAGCTGTGTGACCTTGGGCAAGTTACTTAACCCCAAATGCCCTCCAAAAAAAGCAAAACAAAAAGCAAAACAAAACAAAAAATTCATTGAGAAGGTGATCCAAAGAAGTGAAAAAAATATTCATTTGTGACACTGATCTCAGAGGAACTCTATTCTTAGAGATATTGAGATCTATGATATATATATTACATAGAGTTTGTCCAAGATCTGCTTCAATTTTAAACTCATGGATGATGTGTAAGATCCTCATATCACAGTATTGGCCCCTTTGCTTTTTCTACTTTCTTTTCTGTTCTGCTATATTTGCATCTTTCCCTCTCTTGTCTCACTTCTTCCTCTTCCTTTCATTTACTTCATTCTCTTCTCCTTTCCCCTCTCTTTACTCCCATGCCTTTAGGGGGAAAAAAGTCAGTTATTTGGGGGAGGGTGGGACAAGGATAGTTTAGAGGCAACAAGGTCCAAAAAAATCACAGAATCCTTGGGTCAGAGGATCACTTCTAACAAGATGGACCTCTGTCTAATTTGGGGGAAACTCACTTGCTATCAGAAAACTACATTGCCTTCTGTATTTGCTCCAAACAGCCTATCTGCTGCTACTCAGATGAAATTTAAGAGTGTTAGTACATGGCATTCCCCAAAGGGTGACCATAAGCTTACCATATCACCATTCAGGCTTGCAAAGTATAAAAATATATGATAGACTTTGTGCAAAACAAAACACAGACAGGTCTCAATATCAGAGCCCAGAGAGTATTAAGAGAGTCACTTTTTGCCTTCTAGTAGGTTCCTCTTTCCCCTCATCTCCTTCAGTCAAGAATTGCAATGTCTTTGTGATGTGGGACTGAGATTGACCAAGAATCCCTTCTATGTAATTCCCAATGAATCAACATTCTATCCTTGCTTAAAGGAATACTAAGGGAGTCAGAGTGCAGCCTAAGAGAGGTAATGACTTCAATGTCACAAGTAATATTTAATCCGACTCCTGCCCTGAACAAGTTCTTTCTTTCCTAGATAGTATATAGCATGATATGTGTAGTCCTCAGAATGCTAAAAATGTGCCTTCTTTAAAGGTACTAGGTGATAGTTTTCATGCTTTATTAAACACATAGAAAAATCATTTTGAGATGATAGAAATCTTAAATCAGCAGTTATTCAGCTTTTAACTTCCAGCAACATAATTCCAGAATTTCTTTAAAATGACCTTGATTTTTTTCCTTTTCCTTTTTTAAAATTTTTCCTGAAATCACTGAAGATAACCACCCTTAAGGAAGAGTTAAATGATCTCTTTCCCTGTTAAATTGGGACAGAATTAATTTCCTGCCTGTAGCCTTGAGCAAAAGGGCAAGTCAAGTGTCAGCCTGACTGTGTTTCTCTTGCTATTTTCAGCACAATTGGCAAGAGGGGTAAACAAAAATCTAGCAGCTGCAAAAAGCTTTTCAAGGAGAATCTTCTACACTCAGTACTCTCCTGGTATTTATTTTCTGCTATCATTCATCAATCAGCAAGTATTTGGGGGAGCCTATGCTGTGTTATGCTGGGCACTTTGGCGATACAATGTTATATAAAATATTATGTCCTCAAAATGCTTAATATCTAGTTATCACAAAGATAAAACAACAGTAGATGCCACAAAGATGAAAGGAGACAAGCATTTATTAAGTGCCTACTATGTGTCAGGAACTGTGATAAGCACTTTGCAACTATTTTGAACTTGAATAATAACCTCTGGGGGGTTGGTGCTACTATTATCCTCATTTAACAATTGAAGAAACTGAGGCAGACAGAAGTTAAATGACTTGCCCTGGGTCACACAACTTGTAAGTTTCTGATGGCAGATTTGAACTCAGGTCTTTCTGACTCCAGTCCCAGTGCTCTATTTGCTCTATATGGCCTACTTACTATACCACCTAACTGCTACAAGACTGAGAGGTGGTGTGATCTCCTGCATAAGGAGTCAAGTTACCCAGGTCCTAGACTCTTTCTTCCCCAGATACAAAACTAGTTTTTTCCCCACCCCAGTGGCAGAGTTAGGAATGGGATTCATAACTTCTTTCTCTAGTACTGCATCACACTAGGCTACAGTAGTATTTAAAGTAATACCCATAATTTATAAGAATTCCCAGAGGAGATGGTGATATCCTAGAATTAGAATTTCAGAAGTATCACTTGTATAAAGGGTGACTCCAAAGAGGATACATATGGTCTCTTCTCATGAATGTAGGTTCAAAGTGCCTATGGAATAAGATGAACAAAAATTGGCTTCTGAATTACATAGTAATAAGAGCCAAGAACCAACAGAGACTGTTGAGTGAGCACCAATGAGTTCCGTGGTACTGCAAAATCATGCTGAGAGATGACGGCAGCAAGTGTGAGCTGGGAACAATGAAACAAAGGAATGTAGAATGATGGTGGATGACTCTGGGTCAGTCCTATGACTTACACATAGCAGTGAATGAAGCAGAAACTTGACTACTTGGTGTAGTGAGTTGACATGGCTATAACTATCCATTTGAGGTGAATTGGTTCAGACATTCTGGAAAATAATTTGGAATTATGCTAAAACTGTCACTCAGCTATCTGCACATTTTGACCCACTGCTTGGCATGTGCCTCAAGGAGGTTGTAGCAATATGCAGTGATTTATTTGATTTTTTTTAAAGGATTGTTGTTCTGCTGGGCAAAACTAGAAATGAATCTCACCCATGAAATTTCAGTCTTGTTTTCTCTAAGACATCACTAATGATGCTCAGACATGAACTTTTCTATTTCCTACATGTATTCTAACAAACATACTTTATGTTTTATGTTTATTGGCAAATTAATGCTTTTGGAATATTTGAAGAATCCCCCAGTGAAGTGCTAGAAACAAAACAACTTCAGATGTCCCCAGGTTTTACCTAGGTATGGGGCAAAATGATACATTGAGATTTTTGTGAGAGAGAAAACTTCAGGACTCTGTGAACCCAGAGCTAAGGCTATGAACTTAGTCATTAAGGAAAAAAAAAGCAAAGATTTTTTTTTACAAAAGCAAGATATCTATGCAGTTTACTTCCTCATTTTACATATGAAGAAACTGGGGCCCAAAGAGATTAAAGTGATTTCTTTAGACTATACAGCTAGTTAGTAGGAGAAGCATAAATAGAACTAGAACAAATTTTATTATGTTGTCTAGCAGGTAACTCACAGTATTGAGCCAGAAATAATTAAAAACTAAGAGATACAGTGCAAGATCTTACAATTTGTTGTTAAATAGCAAACTTCAGAGATCAGAGTATACCAAAGAAAAACTTATTTTCTAAGAAGCTTTGACCACTAAGTGGCTAGATTACTCTAAATTTAAAGCATAATCCCTTGGTGGTATGAAGTTGGTTCTAGAAAAATGCTGAAGAGAAATTTTGTCTTCAATGCCTACTTCCCAACTCATCCCCAAGTACCCTTAAACTGATCTCTGGCTACCCAGATCCTCCAGTCTGTCTGTGCTAGGACTGCTTAGTCTATAGACTAAGTATATACTGTGTTTCCCCGATAATAAGACACTGTCTTATTAAATTTTTTGGACAGAAAAACACCAGAGGGCTTATTTTCAGGGGAGGGCTTATTTTAATGAACATTGACAGCAATTTTAATAAACAGGTAAATGTGAACAAAAAAATGTACCTTTATTCAATAATGAATTCAATAAAGAACAGGATGACACACTCACTGCTGCAACTCTGATTGGATGCAGCTCGGAGCGAGGCGTGCATTTCACCTGGGGGGGGGGGAACAGTGCATACAGAGGGTACCGTAATGTAGCGTGTAGCGCAGGGGATCATCTTCACTACAGTAGCAATCTAAATAGGGCTTATTTTCGGGGGAGGGCTTATTTTAGAGGAATCTTACACAGTAAGGGGAGGGCTTATTTTCAGAATAGGTCTTATCGGGGAAACACGGTAGAGTGCCAGGAGTGAGGAAGATGAGTATCTTCCTGAACTCAAATCTGGCCTTAACATTTACTAGCTGTGTGACACTGGGCAAAACATTTAATCCTGTTTGCCTCACTTTCCTCATCTTATAAATGAGCTGGAGAAGGAAATGGCAAACCACTCCAATATCTTTGCCAAGAAAATTCCAAATAGGGTCATGAAGAGTAAGACACTTCTGAAACTTCTGAACAACAATGACCAATGCTAACATTCCCTGATAACACACAATAATAGTCTTTAGGATCCTTTTCTTGTTCTTTTTCTGCTTTTGCTAAAAATAAAAACTTATTTTGATATCCCTTTTATTTCCAAATATATCTCATTTCCCTCTTCATCAAGCCATTATCCATTGTAAAAAGAAAAAAAAAATCATAAAGAGAAAAAGAAAAATCAGGTAAGCAAAACCTGACAATATACCAATACTTTTTTTTAAAGCAATTGGGTTAAGTAACTTGGTCAAGGTTACATGGCCAGCTATTTCTGGGTGTGGTGCTAAGTATCTGAGCCCAGATTTGATACCCAGGTCATCCCGACACTGGAGCCAGTGCTCTTACTTGCTGAGCCACCTGGTCTCCCCTAAGCAATTGGGGTTAAGTAACTTGCTCAAGGTTACATGGCCAGGTGTTTCTGGGTGGGTGCTAAGTGTCTGAGCCTGGATTTGATCCCCAGGTCATCCTGACACTGGAGCCAGTGCTCTTACTCGCTGGCCGCCCCATACACCAAGCATTTCTAACATAATCTGCCATTATTCCACACTTGTAATCCCCAGTTTCTTCAAAGTGTGGGGAGAGATGCATTTTCTAAACTTATTTTTAGAATGAAACTTCAAATATTCAGCTTTTGTTGTTGGTGTTCTTTCTATTTATATTGTTGTGGTCACATATATTGTTTCTTGGCTCTGCTTACTTCAGCATCATTTCATAAATCTTTTAAAAATTTCTCCAAATTATCCATATTCATATTTTGGTATAAATGGAAACTATGTCTGTATTCAGCCTTCTAACCACCTGCCTAACACTGGAAATTACTGGACTAAAAGTTATGGACATAAAAAAAGAAGAATGTTATGAACCGTTTTGACACTATTTTCACATAAATCCTAAGTGTTTTCTAGAATAGATGGACTAATTCAAGTGGTGTTAAACTCAAATAGAAATGGTTGTGCCATTAAATTATATATAAGAATCTCTATGGGTCACATTGACTTTGACACCACATATTAATATCATTTATATTTGATTATATTTTAATTTTTTTAAATTTTCCCAGTTACACTTTATTCTGATTCAGTCACATTCCCTCATGCTGCCAAAATCTTTTTAACAACTGTGGACCAATTCACAGCTCCAACCAACATAGCTCTCTCTACTCCCATTCTTCACTTCAATTCTTTTGAAGTCAACCATCTGAAGCCCAGTATGATAATGGGTAAATATCATTTGGAGAGGTTTCTCCTCTTAGTCCCTTCCCTCCTCCTCACCAAAAATGGAGTGACTTTAAAGATGGGAATTTCAGATCAAGAAGGTAGAAACTAAAAGACCTCTAATATCCCTCTTAGGTTTTAACATTCTGTGATCCTTTCTTTCTTTCTTTTTTTTTAAAAGCAATTGGGGTTAAGTAACTTGCTCAAGCTTACACAGCCAGTTATTTCTGGGTGTGGTGTTAAGTATTTGGGCCCGGATTCGATCCCAGGTCTCCTGACTCTGGGGCCGGTGCTCTTACTGCGCCACCTGGCTGCCCCTACTGTGATCCTTTCTTCTAAGAATCCCTCTTCTTGTCAGTCCTTCTTTTCCTGGATGATTAGTGTCCCATGCCTACTCTCCCATACTCATTGGTCTGCAAAACATTTTCCTTTCTTTTTTGACCAAAATGTACCTCTAGTGGTGAAATATTTTAGGGCATCTAGTTTTCACTAGTGCCTCAGAGGACACAATAACAGCACCCTTTCTACCACTTTTGGTTAGGTGAAGTCATATAATGATGACGTTAAATGGTTTCATCTCTTTGCCATGTAGCAAATGGGCTGCAGCCACTGTGTGTGTGTGTGAGTATGTGTGTGTGTGTGTGTGTGTGTGTGTGTGTGTGTGTGTGTAATATGCTCTGGCTTTACCAGATCAAGGCCGACTATTCTAAATCTTCCCTCAGCATTCTAAAGGTTCTATTATGTTGTAAGATGATGAGGGCTGTAGTTTCAGAAATACCTGGGAAGATCTATATGAATTTATGTAGAGTGAATTGAGCAGGACCAGGAGATCATTGTACACAGTGATAGCAATATTATAACAATGATCTATTGTGAAAGACAGCTTCTCTGATTGACAATGATCCAAGGCAATTCCAAAGGACTTATGATGGAAAATGCTGTCTACCTCCAGAGAGTAAACTAATTAACTCTGAGGCAGATTGAAACATACTTCTGTTGCTTTATTTTCCTTGGATTTTTAAAAATGTATTTTCTTTTGCAACATAACTAATATGAGGATATGTTTTACATGACTTTGCATGTATAATCAATATCATATTGCTACCTTCTTATTTGGGATGGGGATAGACTGGAGAGAGGGAGAGAGTTCAGAACTCAAAATTAAAAAAAAGAATAATTGATAAAAATTTTAAATGTAATTGGAAAAAAATTAATGAAATAAATAAAACATTAAAAAAATTCAAAGGGATTAGTCCCTTCAGGAAAGATTTGGGTTTGGGAGACAGTCATCTTTGAACTACATTGTTAAATGAAGGGGTTATTCTAATTGACCTTTGAGTTTTCTTTTAGTGTAGATCAATTTTGATTCTTTGGTTGTCCCTTAGCTATGGTTTCTATTCTGTTTTGTGCTGATATGCCATCCCTAGAAACTTCATGCTTACAACACTATACCTCTAGAGTTGGCTGGGACTTAAAAGGACCCTATCTAGTTTCTAAAATTCCAGTCCAAATTTTTCATCATATAGATGAAACAGCTGAGGCCCAGGTATGCTATGACTTGCTTAAAGCCACACAAGTGGTAATCATGAAAAATAGGATTTCAGCGCAGGCCTTCTGACTTCAAGGTCATGATGCCTTTTCAGGTTTAATACACAAGAAAATAAGAACTGGAAGAGGATAAGTTATTTATGTAGTACCTACCAGGCAAGTACTAAGTGCCATTTTAAAAACTTAACAAATATTATCTCTTTTGATCCTGAGAAACAACCCTGAAAAATATGTGTTCTTTTTTAATCTCTATTTGCAGATCAGGAAACTGAGGCAGAAGTTTAATAACTTGCTTGTGGTAACATATCTAGAAAATGTCTATGGCTCAATTTGAACTCAACTCTTCCTAAATCCCTGTACAGCACTCTATCCACTGTGCTACTTGACTACCTAAGAAAGAGGGTGAGAGCTTAGGGCTATGGTTGGTCTATGGGGACATTTTTAGTCACAAAGCAAATCAAACCACATTTCCTCACTCCCTGTGAAAAGAAGTTAATTTTAATCAGGTGAGACTTTTAGCTGTGAAGTCCCTCCTGTTCCTTTCCAAGGTAAAGCTCATAACTGAGAAAACAAAAGCTAATTTTAACAAGGTGAGAGGCATATCTGAGAAAAATGCAAATTGTCTCTGCCAAGATGGAATTGAACCAGTTCCACACACTGAGAGACTTATAAGGCAAAGAACCGCTGAGAATTTAGCTCCCTGAGACTTAAGAGGCCTCACTAACATCACCAGTGTCAGTTAGAGAAGCAAAACATTTTTTTTGCCCGGAGATTTTGTCTGGGCAAGACAAAGATTTGGCTCCACAAGCCCACCAGGGACAAACCAAAGTCAGTACTTATTTATTCTAGGTACTTCATAAATTATAGCCATTTTAGGGGCAGTTTTCTTAAAAGGTAAAGATAAATTCTAGTCCTTCAACTCAGAAGGACATATTTAATTTGGGCATAACTCGGGCATTAGTTTACATGAATTGAATAGATTGTATCCATCCACTGTAACTAAATTGCTAATCCTGAGCAGTAAAAACATTTTTCCTATGCAGAGAACACGTTTCATCCAGAAGGAGCCTGGGTAAGAACTTTTTACGGTGTGGTTCTCCATGTTCAGCCTATAGACAGGGAATGGTGCAGTGGGAAAATCTCTGACCTCTTAGTTTGAAGAGGGAGACAGCATGGCGCTATAGGAGGAGTATGGGATTTAGACACTGAGGACCTGGGTTTGTATCTAGGCTCTGTTATTTACTAATTATGGGTCCCTGGACAGGTCACTTAAACTTTTAGGTAATCTCTGTAATGGTCTTGCAGCAACATGGTCTAACAAAATGCATACCGGTTTTGAGGTCAGAAGACCAGAGTTCAAATTTCACCTTTGACACTGAATGGTTTTTTAATTTTTTGTTATGTCTTTGGGAAAGTTATTTAAGTCTGCTACATTTTGGTTTCCTTACCTGTGTCTAGGTGTGGTGTTTTGAGCTGCTTTGTGACTGAGAATGTCCCCATAGACCAACCATAGCTCTGAGCTCTCACCCTCTTCCTTAGGTAGCTAAATGGCACAGTGGATTGAGTATTGAGTGGGGAGTTAGAAAGAGTTGAGTTCAAATTGAGCCTTAGACACTTTCTAGTTGTGTTACCATGACCAAGTTATTTAACTTCTACCTCAGACACAGACACAGAAGTATCTAGTCTGAAACTCTAGACTAGATGGTTTCTGAGGTTTCTTCTTCCTCTGATATACTATAAGTTGGTAATAAAGGACCAAAATCACAAGGGATCATATGATTTATTTTTCAGTGAGGAAGAGACAGGTCTGTATCTAAATCACCTCTAATTCTACAATACTGGGGATTTTAATGGACTGCAAGCTACATTGCGTCAACTGCATGATTTTGTGGCCTTGAAAGTTAGTATGATTTTAGGCTACATTAATAATGTGGTACCCAGAATAAAAATAGCTCCTCTATTTTTAAATCTGGTTAAGTCCACATCTGGAGTATTGTGTTCATTTTTTGTGCACTATATTTTAATAAAGTCTTTGATAACCTGTAGTGTGTCCAGATAAGGATGGCCAGGATTATCAAGAGACTTGAAATCCCCCATAAGTAAGAAGTTAATTAAAGAATGTTTAGTGTGAAGATGAAAAGATTTAAAGGAACTTTAATTGTTCAGTTGTGTCTGACTCTTTGTAACCCTATTTAGGGTTTTCTTGGCAAAGATACTGCATTGGTTTGCTATTTCCTTCTCCAGTTCATTTTACAGATGAAGAAACTGAGGTGAACAGGGTTAAATGATTTGCCTAGGGTCACATAACTAGTAAGTGTCTGAGGCCTGATTTGAATTCATGAAGATATGACCCTTTCTGATTCTAAGCCCAGTGCTGTATCCACAGCACTACCCAACTATAATAGCTATTTTATAACACTTGAAGATATGCATCATAAAATTAAAAACATGTCTTATTTTATTTGGCCCCAGAAGACAGAACTAGTATCAATGGCTGGTAGTTGTAGAGAGGCATATCATGGCTTTATAACGAAAAAAAAAAGAGAAACAATTAGAACTGTGCAAATGTGAATTGAGCTGCCTCTGGAGGTAGTCAGTTCATCCTTACTGGAGACCTTTATATGAGGTCAGGTGACCTGTGGTTGTGGATATTGGAGAGAGAATTTTTGATCAGGTATTGGTTGAATTAAATAATCCTCAAGGTCTCTTCCCACTGGGAGATAATTTATTACACTAGTTGCTGAATCTTAACAAAGTTTATTCATTTACATGATTTCAACATCTCATTTATTATTTATAAAACTTTTTAAGTATCACTAACATAACTAGGAGCGAATAGCTAGGTATATAGTGAAATAGCTGCCTCAGACAGCATGGCTTCTTTTCTGACATATGCAGTACAAGCAATTGTGTTAGGATGACATCCATCAGAACTAATGGCAAGCTAAAAAAATATTGCGCTCTCATATTTCATTCTGATAATCATAAATGCACACACAGAAAGCCCTGCCATGTCAGGTTATAGAAGCAAAACCATTTAGATTGCTTTTTATATCATGCACCTGTGTAAGCAAAAATAGAAGAAGCAGCCCCATTTCATGGCACCATTCTCAGTTTATGCCCCAGTTTTTTCTTACTTTGAAGCTAATTTCTGGCCAATATCTCATTCCATCTTGAGGTTTGTTTATATCATCACAATGTCCCTCTCTGTTTCTTCTATTGACTTTCTCTTTCAGATTAGTCATAAAACTGGTTAATGAAAACACACCTAACACTGAACCTTGCTACTCTTCACTGGTCAGTACTCTAGATAAGCTGTCAATCATTCACTTGGGCTTGATAGTTTTATTTTGCATGATAGTGTGCCTTATGGAAGCTGATCTGAATGAAGAAGTTGGCAAGGACTATGTTGTGAGAAAGTGGACTTAATAATTGTATTCTGCATTTATGTCCTGTGGCAGCTTACCTCTGAGACTGAGAAGGAACCAGTCTTATTAGCTGATTCAACCATGAAATGTCCTTGGAAGGAGATGGGTCAGAATGTCCTTTGTTTATAGACAGAAAAGTGGAATATGAAGTAGAGGACATGTTTGCCTACTGAGGGATGTCCCAGTTTTTAGGCTATATCCTGTTTCTCCCACTGTGAGACAACAGCAAGGTGAAAGGGAGAAATGTATCATAGGATCCTAGATTTAGAGGCTGAAAAGACCTTAGAGGTCATTGAGTCTAACCCATTCATTTTTGCAGATGAAGAATCTGGTGTCTAGAGGGGATAAATATTTTGGCCAAGATCACACTGGTGGTAAATGACATATATCATCATAAGGGTATGAACAAGTAGAATAAGTTAATCCTCCAGCATCATTTTAAAAACTATTTTAAGCCTTATTAGAAATCCTAGATTTAACGAACCCTCTGTGTCTCTGTCTCCATATCTTGGTCTCTCTCTGCATCTCTTTTTCTCTTTGTCTCTCTTTCTGTCTCTGTCCCTGTCTTTTTCTTTCTCTGTCTCTGTCCTTCTCTCTTTCTGTCTGTCTCTATGTCTCTCTGTCTCTCTCTGTCTCTGTCTCTTCCTCTCTCCATACTTTTCCTAATAGAACTTTCTTAATATATAGCAGTTAGGTGGAACACTATTCATGGTGTGTTGGACCTAGAGTGAAGAAGACTTGAATTCAAATCCAGCCTCCGATACTTAGATGTTTGGTACTTGGCAAGCCATTTAACCTCTGTCTGCCTCACTTTCTTCATGTGTAAAATGGGGATAATAACACTTACTTCTTAGGGTTCTCATGATGGTCAAAGGATATTTATTATATTCCTAAAGTGCTCAAAATAGCACCTAGCACAGGGTAGGCACTATAAAATGCTAGCTATTATTAATCGTGTACCTTTAGCCATCTTTTGAAAAACAAAAGTGTCAAGTTATCAAAAAATGAATATAGTTATTAAGTCATAGTAAGTCTTGGAACAACTTATCTGGCTATTTACAGATGTTCTCTATACTTTATTCAATTATTTTGCTATGTATGTTGTCTTTAGCTCAAACAGAAATGAATTGTAGTGATATAAATTTAAAAATTTGGTCCTGAAGAATAATTTTGTGATTTAACCACCCCCTCCTCTTTATCTTATCCTCATATACTACGCTATACTATACTATACTATACTATACTATACTATACTATACTATACTATACTACGCTATGCTACGCTACGCTACGCTACGCTATGCTATGCTATGCTATGCTATGCTATGCTATATTATACTATACTGAAAGATCTGTTTTTATAGTTCCCCCACTTACTTTTCTGGTCTGCAGTTATGCCACTTATTTTTCTTTTAAAAGGATTGACCTGCTTATATTTTTGGAAGGAATGATGACATTATACTTTGGCATAAGGATTCATATCCAAAGCAGGTGGTATGTCCTCAGGAAACCAAACACATTCAGGCAAGCACACCATTCAGTAATTAGGAAAGCAGAATATTTGACTCAATGGGAGTAATAATCTAAGAGCTCTTTGTGTATGGGCAGTTCAGATTCTTTAAACTTTCAGTTATTTATTTGTTCAGTCATTTCATATATATGTATATATATTTATATACATAAGTACACACATGCATATATGTGCACATTTATCTATACACACATATGCATGTATACATATATACACATATGTGCATATATTGTACTATATGTATATACTGTTTATAATATAAAATTTTATACACACAGACTTTACACACACACACACACACACACACACATAATTTGTAAGACATTGAAGTAGGTACTGTCTGGGGAATGATGCAAAGTAAGATGTAGTCTCTGCCCTCATGGAACATTCAAGGGAGTAAAAATGTACATGAGTAAAATCAAATATGACAGATTAGAATGTTAAAGTACAAATAAAAAGGTACAAAATAGTATGGCGGTCTAGAGGTATAGATAACTTCTGGCTGGGTTAGACTCTTGCATAGGTGATAAAAATAGATATCTTCATGGTATGCTTTGAGAATAATAATAAAAAGATATGGTATATAATTGAAGCAACTTAATACTGAACTATTAAAAAAGTAGCTTAAAATAAAGAATTGGAAATGCACAATAGAAATAATATTAAAGATAATAATTTTATCCAGAAGATTAACTACTCAACAACTTTTGACCAAGCAATTGACATGGGAAAAAAAAAAAAACTAGGAATTGAAGAATATCTGTTGTACAGAATATGATTTTCAGATGGCTCTACAACTATGTGACACAGTAGATAGAGTGCTTGGCCTAGAGTCAGGAAGACCTGAGTTCATATCCTGCTTCAGTTGCTTACTAGCTATATGATACCAGGAAAGTCACTTAACCTGTCTGCCTCAGTTTCTCCAACTGTAAAACGGTGAAAATAAAGCCACCTACCTCCTAGGGTTTTTATGAGAATCAAATGAGGTAATATTTGTAAAGAGCTTAGCATGATACCTGACACATTACAATTACTTTAAAATGCTTGTTCACTTCCTTCTGTTCAGATTACAAGGGAATACACAAACATACTCATATATACATATATAAATATATATATGTGTGTATGTACATTTATACACACACAGAAATACACAAATATAACTTAGGCAGACTATAGATGGACAATTAGTCCTAGAACTGAATGAAAGTTATAACTAAATGAAAATGGCAAGCTCTACTGCATTACTGAAATAGTATAGTATATTCAGTGACGCCAAGCTTCTCCTGAATGAAAAAGTCATATTTTAACACCAATTTTTTTTCTGCTTATAGTGATGCCTTGTGGCTATAAATTTTATAACACCATGATTTCAGGAGTTTCAAAGTTCTGTGGACCCAAAGGACAATGGGGAGAATCCTATGGGTTATATAAATGGATTCTCCCACATTACCAGTGATCAGTTGTACATAAGAAACGTCATGGAACTTAGCACTCAGGAGGTATATGATTAGAAAAACATGTAGATTAATTATAGGAACAAGTAATTAAAGATAGGCAATGCAATATCCACATAATACTGAGTCCCTAGCAGATTGTCATGGACAAGTCACATTGGGAGATTACAGATGAGGTATGAAGCATGAAATGGTTTGAACAGTTATGACATATAATTGGTCACAGTATCCATACTAAAGAGATCACCAGTCACAGTATTGGATCTTTCTTATGGATGATACAGTGAACCTAAAGGCTTGTCCTTAGGAACTCTCTTCATTATCCTGGGCCAATGTCTGTGGTAAGTAAATATCCAATGCACTGGCTTAGGCCTCCAAGTTTGGCTTAGTCAACTGGGGGACTTGTAGCATGTTTGATCATATAATATTGAAGTTTAGAATGATAAATTCAAGCCAAAAATTAAGCAAAGGTGAAGTAAAAAGAAATTAAGTGTGGGATTCCTTGTTAGAGTAGCAGGCTGATGGGATAATTTTAGGCAGAAATGCCACTGACTATTTACTGAACAATCCAGCTGTGAGGTTGACATACCATAAAAGAGACCAGAGTTACAGAGGTTAGTGAAACAGAAACTGAAACTTCAGTGGAAATAACTGGGATTTATGCTGGAGGGTTAGCTATATCAACAGATTCTTGCTATCAAGTAGAGTCTTTTAATACTTCTTGGTGGTTTTGATAATGTCATTATTCTATTTAAAATCTTCAGTGGCTCCCTATTTCCTATTGACTAAATTTCAGATTTCTTATTTTGGAGCTCAAAGTCCTCAAAATCTGACCCTACTCTATGTTTATTACCTTATCTCATAGAACTCCTGGACTGTCAATGTATAATGTAAGCTTCTTAAGGGCAGAGTCTATTTTTGTTGCTCTGTTTATTTTTGTATATCTAAAACCTAGTATAGTGCCTTGTACACAGTAGATATTTAATAAAGACTTACTAGGAAGTAGAACTACTCTGTCACCTAAATATACCCCTTGCATTTCCCTACCTTTATATCTTTGCTTCATACTGTATACTTGGAAAGTCCTTCCCTTGTTCACCTATAAATTCTAACATACCACCTTGAATGCTGGGAAATGTTTAACAGATAGCTCTTCCAAAAATATGCATGATGCACTTTTAAGTTTAATCTGAATTATTAATATTTTTCCATCACTTTCTTAAATATAATCAACAAAACATGCCCTTATTTACAATGTTTGCTAATTTCCAAAGTGTAAACACTCATATAAAACACCCAAACATTATCTCTCACAATCTGGCTACAGCATACTCTTCCTTGGAAGTTACTGCCTCTGTACAATCTTCCCTGGTCTTCTAGTTAGTAATAATCTTGGACCTCAATTAACCCCCTTCTTTTTGATTCCTCACATACCATTTACTCTTTTTTTGTAAATGTTTTCAACATGCTAATTTTCTCCTATTAGATTGTAAGTTACTTGAGGATAGGGACTGTGTATTAGGTAAAGTTTGTATCTCTTCCAGAGTCTGTCCACTGTACTTGCTTAGCAAATGTTTGATCACTGAATTGACTTGAATTAAATGAAATAAAATTGAAGAAGGGTGACCCAGGACTTCTCAGGCATTATGAGAAACAAAAATACAATATCAACTGATAGGAAATTGGCTATTATTTACTATAACGACACATAATTACAATTAGTAACTCGTATGGGACTTGACTCTTGGACTTTATTTTGGATAGGACAAAAAATGGTAGATAGTAGTGGGTAATAGTTAATGTATTGCTTTTCTTTGAGGACATTTTGTGTTGACTGTTGGAGCTAATTAAAATTAAGCTCCAATATTATGTTAGCTGTAGATAATGAAGACTTTATGGTTTAGTTTTTAAATACACTGTAGAATTCTCTGGTAACAAAACAGGATGCCATTTTGGGGGGGTAATAAAGTAACATAATAGTTTAGCAGTCTAATTGCAAGTAGGATCTGAATACAGTGAGTGAAAGCTATTTGGTGACAACATTAATAGAAGACAAAATGTCCAATATGGTAACAGGAAAGAATCAGACATACATCATTAGTTATAGCTAATTAAAATCCAACAATTAGCACAAGCATTTTTCTAAGAGTTCATTATGTCAAGGAGACACGAACAATTCAGATGGTAAGTCTGAATTAGAAGCAGCTGGGGGTGAAGTGGTCAGAGCTCTGGGTCTAAAGGTGGGAAGATCTGAATTCAAATATAGCCTCAGACATTTACTAGATATGTGGCCCTGAAAAAGTCAATTAATCTCTTTTTGCTCTGTTTCCTCAAATGTTAAATGGGGATAATAATAGCACCTATCTTGCATGGTATATTGTGAGAATTGAATGAGATAATATATTTTTTTAAAGTACTTAGCATACTGTCTAGCATATACTATATAATTATTTATTTCCCTCCTCCCCTCTTTCCAGAATCAGAGCACCAGAGCAATGCCCCTACTGTTAAGTTATTTTTCAAAAGAGAAGAATCAGTTTTGATCATTTCTTCCTATACAGTTGGACAAACAAACCTTTCAGACTGGATATGCCTGTTTGGCACATTTGCCCTTCTCCTCAGTACCAGCTGTTGTGAAGACAAGGAAATTTCTCAGCCCAGCAGCTGGTAATTCCTTGGAGAATAACTGACTACTCCAGAGTTTTTTTTTTTTTTTTTTGTGGGAAATGCTTATCTCCTCCCATCCTCATTCCACCTCCTCCCTTTTGGTTCTTTAACTCATTCTCAAATAAAGTTCTTTCCTCATGCCTCACTGTGGTAGGTAGTTGACCTTGAGTTCTAGATTTAGATCTAGAATGAACTTGGAGTCCATAAACTTTATTTTATAGTTAAGGAAACTGAGGCCCAGTGAGGTTAAAGTACTTGCCCATTATCAGATAACTAGTTGTCAGAGACAACTCTTGAAATCAGGTCTTGTGGATTTCAAGTTAGTATACTGTTTGCTATGTGTCATTGTCTGTCAAAGGTGACACAGAGTACAAGTAATTCCCATATTGATAGACTTCCCTTCAATTTCCAACAAAAATAAATATTTCTGTACCTATATGCCCTTTTACTTTTTATTTGATTTCTTTAGGAGACAGAACTAGTATTGATATTTCTGGGTCAAATGGTATGCATGGTTTTTAGTCTTTTGGGTATTGTTCCAAATTGCTTTCCATAATGGTTAGATCAGTTCACACCTCCACCAACACTTCATTCATGTCTCCATTTTTCCAGATCTCCTTCAACATTTGTCATTTTCCCTTCCTGTCATATTATATAGTCTAATAGATCTGAGATGGTATCTGAGAGTTGTTTTGATTTGCATTTCTCTAATTAATAGTGATTTAGATCATTTTTCATATGACTATAGGTAGCTTTGACTTCTTCTAAAAAGTTTGTTTTCCTCTGACCATTTATCAGTTGGGGAATGACTTGTATTTGACTCAGTTCTCTATATATTTGAGAAATGAGGCCTTTATCATATACTTGCTGTAAAAATTTTCCTCACTTTCCTGCTTTCCTCTAATATTATCCACATTGGTTTTATTTGAGCAAAACTTCTTTTTAAATTTTTCATGTCATAAATGTTAAACCATTTTCTTCCTATGATCCTCTCTATCTTTTGTTAGGCCATAAATTCTTCCCTTATCCAGATATAGGGCAGATAAAAATTTTCATGCTCTCTTAATTTGCTTGTAAATTAGACACCCTTCATGTCTAAATTTTGACCTTATCTTGATATATGATGTGCAATGGTGATCTATACCTTTTTTTTCTACCAAACTGCTATCCAGTATTCCCAGCAATTTATATCAAATAGTGATTTCTTGTCTCATGACCTTGGATCTTTGGGTTTAACAAAAACTAAATTACTACAATCATCTAATATCTAATCTATTTTGTAGCTAATTTATCCTGTACCTAATCTATTCTACTGATCCACCATTATATTTCTTAGCCAGTACCAGATTATTTTCATGATCACTGCTTTGTAATAGAGTTTGAGATCTGGTACTGCTAGGTCATTTTTCTTCACATATTTTCCCATTAATTCTTTTGATATTTTTGACCTTATGTACTTTCAGATCAATTTCATTATTATTTTTCTAGTTGTATAAAGTAATTCTTTGGTAGTTTAATTGGTATGACATCAAATAAGTAAATTAAGTTTGGTAGACTGCCATTTTTATTTTATTGGACCACCCTATCCATGAGCAATTACTATTCCATCAATTATTTAGATCTTTATTTGCAGGAAAAGTGTTTTGTAATTGTCTACATATAGTCCCTAGGTTTCCTTTGGTAAGTAGACTCCCAAGTGTTTTATATGGTCTGCAGTTATTTTAAGTGAAATTTCTCTGTCTCTTCCTGTTGAACTTTATTGTTAATATATACAGATGCTGATGATTTATGGAGGTTTATATTATATCCTGTAACTTTGCTGAGGTTGTTAATTGTTTCAACTAGCTTGTTAGTTGATTCTCTAGGATTATCCAAGTATACCATCACATTATCTGCAAAGAGGGATAGTTTTCTATCTTCAGTGCCTATTCTAATTCTGTTAGTTTCTTTTTCATGTCTTATTGCAAAAGCTAGCATTTCTAGTACAATATTGAATGATAGTGGTAATCCTTGCCTTACCCCTGATCTTCTAGGGAAGGTTTCTAGCTTATCCACATTATAGCTAGTGTTTTTTGATGGTTTTGGACTGATATTACCTATCATTTTAAGGAAAGCCGCACTTATTCCTATGATTTATGGGATTTTTTAAAAATAGGAAAGTATTATATTTTGTCAAAAATCTTTTTCTGCATCTATTGAGATAATCAGATGACTTGTTTTTGTTATTGATATTGTCACTTATGGTTATAGTATTCTTATTATTCAATCAGTCCTGAATTTCTAGTATAAATCCCATCTGGTCATAATGTATCAACTTTGTGATATATTGCTGTAATCTCCTTGATAATACTTTGTTATTTTTTGCATTAATATTCATTAAGTTAATTGATATATACTTTTTTTTTCTCTTCCTGGTTTAGGTATCAGTACCATATTTGTATCATAAAAGGAATTTGGTAGAACTCCTTTGTCTATTTTACCAAATAGTTTCTATATAATTGTAATTATTTTTTCTTCAAATCTTTGGTAGTATTCACATATGAATCCAATCCATCCTGGGGATTTTTTCTTAGGAGGTTATTTATTACTTGTTCAATTCTTTTTTCTAACATATGCTGAAAAATATCCTATTTCTTCTGCTAATATGGGTAGTTTAAATATTTGTAAATATTTTTTGATTTTGCTTAGATTTTCAGATTTATTGACATATAATTGGGCAAAATAACTGAATATTTGCATTAATTTGATATTCATTGGTGTTGAATTTATTAATTTCATTTTTAATACTGGTAATTTGACTTTTAAAAAATCAAATTAAGCTAAATTATGTTTATTTTCATCTATTTTATTGTTTACCTATTTTTTCATAAGACAAGACCCTAGTTTTATTTATTAATTCAATACTTTTTAAAACTTTCAATTTTATTAATCTCTCATTTGATTTTTCAGGATTTCCACTATAGTGTTTTGTTGGTGATTTTAATTTTTTTCTTTTTTCCTAGTTGCTTTTTAATTGCTCATTAAGTTCATTTATTTGCTTTTTCTTTATTTTATTAATGTAAGTGTTTAGAAATAAAAATTTTTCCTGAAATAATGCTTTTTTTAAAAGAATTGGGGTTAAGTAACTTGCTCAAGGTTACATGGCCAGTATATGTGTTCTTATTGTTGTCATTCTCTTTCATGAAATTGTTGATTGTTCCATAATTAGTTCTTTGAGTCACTAATTCTTTAGGATCAGACAATCTAATTTCTACTAAATATCTATTCTATGTTTCTAGAGTCTTTTATTTTTAAATAGTATTTTTTCCAATTACATCTAAAAATATTTTTTAACATTTATTTTTTAAATAAAATTTTTTGTTACAAACTTTTTTCCCTCCTTCCCTTCTCTTCTTGCTCCCTAATATGGTAAGCAATTTGATATATGTTATATATGTGTAATCATATAAAACACAATTCCATATTCATCATGTTGTGAAAGAAGAAACAGTTTGCAAAAAAAAAAAATACAGTTTACAAAAGGAAAAAAAAATACATGAAAAAAATAAAGTGGGAGAGGATTCTGGAAAGATGGTGAAGTAGGTCAGAAAATTCCAAGCTCTCAAGATCTTCCTCCACAAGAGTTAAAATAGCACCTTAGGGTGAATAAAGTGTGGCTAGAGATAAATAAGAATTGGGGCATAATCCAGGTCCTCTAGGGACAATTTGAGATCTGACCAAAGTCCCAGAATGGAGTTTGGTCCCTGTGAAGAGTAAACACCTCCAGGCTAGGTTCCATTTTAATCACAAGCCTCTTAAACAGCAAGCAGCAAGCCCTGGGGTTAGTTGGTTTGAGAGGCTTCCTCCACCCCAGCCAAGAAAACTTTTACCTCTGATAGTTAGGGGGTAAATCTGAGCCCAGGAAGATAGAGGGAATCTCTGCTGACCAGTAAAACCAGACTCAGCTGGGCTGCAAAGGGAGGGGGCAAGAATGAACCAGCACTTGCTTGGTGAGTGCCCAAGGAGTGGGGTAGAAAGCTGTTGACTATGGTAACTTATAGGAGGCTGGTAGTTTGGCTTTCATCTCAGGCTAGGGGGAAGAACCAACAATCTGGGGCAAGAGGCACCATTTCCCATACCAGAGGGTTAGGTGTGACTACAATTAACTAAGCTATCAGCACAAAAACAAAATGCACAGGCAAAGGAGAAAGACTCTAAGTATCGAAACCTATTAAGGGAATAGAAATGCCTTGGGGTTCATCTTCAGAGGAGGAAACTGAAGCAAAGAAACCCCCTAAGATTAATGTCAAATGGTCACATTCCTTAAAAGAATTTATGTAAGACCTTAAAAAAAGACTTTAAAAATCAAATGACAGAGATGGAGAAAAAACTAAAAAAGATAATAAGAATAATCCAAGAAAAACAAGAAGGGTATGAAAGGAAAGTCAACCAATTAGAAAAGGAGATCCAGAATCTTAAGGAAGAAAATGACACCTTGAAAATTAGAATTGGGCAAAGTGAAGCCAGTGAAATTATAAGAGATCAAGAAATTATTAAGCAAAATTTGAATAATAAAAAAATAAAGTGAAAATATCATGCTTTCTTCTACATTCAGACTCTATCAGTTTTTTCCCCCAACTCTGGATGTGCATAGCATTGATCATCACATAATGTTGCTATTACTGTGTACAGTGTTCTCCTTGTCCTGCTCATTTCACTTTGCATCAGTTCATATAAAATCTTTCCAGGTTTTTTTCTGAAATCTGCCTGCTTATCATTTTTATATTTCATTATATTTTTTTTCACAACTTGTTCAGCTATTCCCCAATTAATGGGCATCCACTTAATTTCCAATTCTTTACCACCACAAAGAGAACAGCTACAAATATATTTGTCCATATAGGTCCTTCCCTACCCTCCAAACCCCTTTTGATTTTTTGGGGATGTAAACCTAGCAGTGGTATTGTTGAATCAAAAAGTATGTGCAGTTTTATTGCCCTTTAGGTATAGTTCCAAATTGTTCTCTATAATGGTGGGATCAGTTCACAACTCTAAATTAGTGTCCCCATTTCCACACATCCTCACCAAAATTCATCACTTTCCTTTTCTGTTGTGTGAGTAAATCTGATAGGTGTGAAGTGGTACCTCAGAGTGGTTTTAATTTGCGTTTCTCTAATAGTGTTTTAGGCATTTTTTATATGAATATAGTTAGCTTTAATTTTTTCATCTGAAAATTGCCTATTCATATGCTTTGACCATGTATCAATTGAAGAATGACTTGAATTCTTATAAATTTAATTCAGTTTTCTATATATTTGAGAAATGAGTCCTTTATCAGAGACACTTGATATAAAAATTGTTTCTGAGCTTTCTGCTCAGAAAGCTGTCCCTCTAATCTCACTTGCATTGATTATGTTTTACACAACCATTTATTGAATATAATTTTTTTTATTCCATTATTCTTTGAAAAGGGTGCATTTAATATTTTTGCTTTTCTGCATTTGGTTATGAGGTTTCTATGCCTTAATAAATGGTCAATTTATGTGAAGGTGTCATGCACAGCTAACAAAATGATGTACTCCTTTCTAATCCTATTCAGTTTTCTTTTGAGGTCTATCTAACTTTTCAAAAATTCTATTCACCTCCTTAACTTCTTTTTAAATTATTTCCTGGTTGGATTTAGTTAATTATGAGAGTCAAAAGTTTATGTCCCTCACTGGTATAGTTTTGCTGTCTATTTTCTTCTGAAACTCCTTTAACTTTTTCTGTAAAAATTTGTATGCTATGCTATTTGGTGCAATGAAATAGGGTCCTGTATACACCCCCAACAAAGGTTCCCCTGTAATTTTTTTCTGATCATTCATCTGAACCCCTTACCATCTGTAGGTTGAGAGCTGCCAAGGATGCTATTACTATTTCAGATACCTCTATTGTTGTGATGGAA
This sequence comes from Petaurus breviceps papuanus, assembly GCF_028583685.1. Lineage (NCBI taxonomy): Eukaryota > Metazoa > Chordata > Mammalia > Diprotodontia > Petauridae > Petaurus > Petaurus breviceps. The sequence continues at coordinate 720,751 of NW_027187316.1, forward strand.
TGGGCTGAATTCCAGGTCTACCCTAGCCCTGATTTCACAGATCTCTCCTAAAGATCTCCTGAGTTTTGGGGGGCTGGAAAAAGTCTCACCAGGACATTTTGTTGGATCTGCCAGTCCAGAAATCATTTTTTAGCTTTATTTTAAAGATGTTTGGAGGGAAATATTGGGAGAGTTTAGCTAAGCTGTCACCTGTGTTCTTCTATATCACAAAGTTTGTTTAAAGTCATCTCTGTATAGGCTGTTTACCTTAACTCTCCTGTACTATTGTAGTTTAAAATTCTAATTTAACCATGGGTTAGGTATGGGAAAGAAGGGCATAATAAAGTTGGAAAATGATTGTCATTTCAATATGTAGCTAGTACTGGTCAGAGGTTTTAATGTAACAAATAGGGGTTGTCAAGTGATTGAAAGCCATATTTTTGGATGAATGTTACAGATCTCAGAATGCCAGGGTTTCGGAGTTGAAAAGAATCTCTATGGTTGTATAATCCCCCTCATTCCTTAAACAGAATCTTTAATGTAACATTACAGACAGGTGGTACCCAGCCTTTGTCCTTGAATATTTCTGAAGAGGAGGATCACTATCTCCTGAGAAAGCAGCTTATTACACTTTAGGAAAGTTTTAACTGTTAGGAAGTTTTTTTGTTTTTTCCTGATATGAAGCCTAAATTGGCCTCTTTGCAACCTCCATTCACTGGTCTTGGTTCTGTTCTCTGTGTCAGTGCAGAATGAGTCCAATACCTTTGCCACATAGCATTCCTTCAAACACTAGAAACCACATCATGTCCTCTCTGAGTCTTTTCTTCTACAGGATAAACCCATCGAGGTCCTTTACCTCATCCTTGTATGACATGAATCTTTCTCCCTCCTGGCTACCCTTTTCCAGCTTATCTCTATCCTCCTTATACAACAATGTCCAGATTTGATGAAATTCCAAATGAGGTCTCATGAGGGCAGATGTAGAAGGATTATCACCTCCTTATTTCCATAAGTTAACCCTCTCAATGCAACCCAAGTTCCCATTAGAATGCTGCTTAACCATGGATATATTTTTCTAGCAGTCATGGGAGGTTCATATCCTGTTACACATTTAAACTCAGCATGTTACATCATGATCTCAGATCTTAGTTATTAATCACAGAGTTGTAAGATTTAGAAATAAAAGATACCTTAGAAGCCATCTAGTCCAAATCCCTCATTTATAGAGGTGAAAACTGAGGCTCAGATAAGTTAGTGACTTGTCCAAGTCATGTAGGTGACAGAAACAAGTATTGGACACTATTCCTTGACTTCAAAGTCAATGCTATCCTTAGTCTGATGGTAAGGTTTTTTGCAGAAATACATTATTTTTGGATATTCTTTCATCACAGGTGTGCCCTTCTGCCTCCATCCATTGCTTATAACACTTCTAACAATTCCTAACTATAATTACTGTCAGTTTCAAAGAAAACCAATTTCTTTCTGGCTTCAGATAAACTGCTTTCCAACTTTGCCTGATCATGACTAATGGGGGATTTATATTCACCTCAACAGTCTTGTAAGCTTCAAATTTGAACTTTCTTGCCTGTTCATGGTTTTCTAATTAGCTAGGACATCAGCTGAAACAGGTGTGTGCTTCTGAAGAGCATGCATCTGGCAAACAAGTGTCAGATCTGCAATTAACTCATGCCTGCCATTGTTTCCAAGGACAGAGTTTACACAATTGCCCAGGATTCCAAGTTGAATGTGGGGATTTAATTCATCATCTCTAGAAGATAGGATATACTTGACAATTCACCTCTAGTGAAAAAGCTGATTGAAAATTTCAGAGAATACACCCACACATTTACATATATGTGTGTGTTTGTATGTACACATGTATACACACACATTTCCTTCCCAGCAGTGGGCAATTTATATCACTAAAACAATCCAATCAGGAGACAAAAAGACCTTTGAACAAAGAACATTAAATTCACTTCATTAGCACTTCAGTGTTTCCCCAAGTACAAAGCTGCACAAATTGTTTTGGAGTCAGAGCTCAGCAAATCTTTCTCCAAATCCCTTTCTATATAAATTGCTTTAGAATGGGAAGTATACAAGTTCAGCAAAACCTATAGTACATTAAGAATTCCATCACACTCTATACTTCCTGATCCAAAAACTACAAAACACATCTTAGAAAATAATAAATTTTAGATTCCTTTGCACACCTCTACCTTAAAAACCCAAGATTATTAGATGAAGATAGGAACCGATGTCACCTTAGAATTTTAACGGTGGCCCACACCATTTCCTTTCTCTTCAATATCCAGGTGCAGAGTTAGCTCTCCGTTTAACAGAAGGAAAATGCCTAAGATACAGAATTTGAAGGTGAGCCCCAGATTCTTCAAGTGGGGAAAAATACTTATTCTATTAGTCTAAGTTTCTGAAGTGGTATTATTTTCTTTTCTTTTAAGACAATTGGAGAGGCAGCATGGCATGTTGGATAAAGCTCTGACCTTGGTGCCAGGATGGTGAAGTCTGGCCTATAATAGTACTAACTACAAGAATCCAAGAAAGGGGGGTGTCTAGGAAGCACAGTTAATAAAGCACCAACCCTGGAGTCATGAGGACCTGAATTCAAACCTGACCTCAGACACTTAACACAAAACTAGATGTGTGACCTTGGGCAAGTTACTTAACCCCAATCGCCCTACTTTCCCCCCTCCAAAAAAAAAGCAAAAAAAAAAAAAAGAATCCAAAAAAGCTATTTAACCCCTTAGTGCTTACATGTAACTCTGTAAAAATATAGATTACAGAGTAGGTGCTTAATTGAACTAGTACTAGGTATTCCTTATCAGGAATTCCTTTTACCAGTGAAATCACAGATCCAGTAAAGAAGCAAAAACAAAGAAAACAGCCTACCAGTAGGTCCTTGATAGAATGAAAAGCTGCAATTTGAGAATAATAACACATTATGTATTATCATCTGTTAACAATTAAGGTGGAATTAGCTTATAGAATAGATCATCATTAATTTACCAGGTACCTCAGTGAATAAAATACGGGATTAGCAAATTTTAATGAGAAAAATTAAAGACACTTCTGTGGGTAGAACTAAGATGGTACAGTAAAGGAAGCACTCAGTTGAGATCTAACAATATTCCCCTCCAAACAACTTTAAAATAATGCCTCAAATCATATTCTGGTGTGGCAAAGACAACAAAAGTTTAGGGTGAGACATTATTTCAGCCTAAGAAAATTTAGGATGTTGGAAAGATAAATCTGTGACATGGGGTAAAGGCTGGCCCAGAGACCATGCAGATGCAACATCAGTAGTGGGGATAGGTGCTGGAAACAAAGAAAGCAGCAGTTTAGAGAACTTTGCCATCAAAGTTGGCAAGGGTTCCCATCAATTCATCAGATAGAGATTAAAAGGGACTTAGTGCTGGCAATGAATGCAGGACCAGATGCTGCTTGGCAACTCCATTGCCTTCTAGTTCACAGTTCAAAGACAGAGAGGAAAACTGTCACTCAAGAAAGAGGAGGGGCCCTGAAAAACAGTATTGTTTTTAGTCACAAGAGATCAGGGACTCTGAGGAAAAGTACCACTTTTGTTCCCAAGGTTAGCAAGGATTCAGAGGAGCAGTGTCACTTATTGTCCCAAGGGAGCAAGGACAATAGGAAGCAGTATTGATCACAATCCCAATAGATTAGAGGCTCTTTATGGGTAAGGGAAAGCACAGACAAAGACATCAGTAACTACACCTCCTTCCAGATTATACTTTGAAAGCACTGAAACCTGAAAAAAAAACCCAGAAAGAATTATGAAAATAGCATTGTGAAAAGCCTACAACTTGGGACAGTGCTCCCTCTACTTTGGAAGCAGAACCCAACTTTAACATAAAATTCAAAGTTAAGAAATAAACTGGGAAAATGAATAAACAACAGCAAAAGAACCTGACCATAAAAATAATCATGGTGACAGGGAAGATCAAGACAATCTCATAACTTGATAATGAAATCAAAACAGTTACAAGCAAAGCCTCAAGGGAAAAAAAGTGAAATAAACACAAACCACACAATAATTCTTGAAAGAGATAAAAATCACTTTCAAAATCAAATAAGATTGGTAGAGGAAAAATTTGGAAAAGAAATGAGAGTGATACAAGCAAACTATGAAGAAAGAGACAACAGCTTGGTAAAAAAGGAGCAAAAATACTGAGTAAAATAACAGATTAACAAAAGAATTGCCTAAGGTTAAAAAAGGGATGAAAATTAATTAAAGACAAGAACTCCTTAAAAAGAACAATTGGTCAAATGGAAAAAGAGGTACAAAAATTCCCTGAAGAAAATAATTGCCTGAAAATAAAATTGGGAAATTAGAGGTTAAGGACTCCATGAGACATCAAGAAACAATAAAACAAGTCCAAAGAATGAATGAAGAAAGTATGAAATATCTAATTGGAAAAACAATGGAAAAGAGACTGAGAAGAGATGATTTAAGAATTATTAGACTTCCTAAAAGCTATGTTAAGGAAAAAAAAAGCCTAGAGATCTACTTCAAGAAATTGGTAAGAAAATTTGCCCTAGTATCCTAGAATCAGACTGTAAAATAGAAATCGAAAGAATTTGAAGATCACTATCTGGAAGAGATCCCAAAATGAAAACTCCCAGGAATATTGTAACCAAATTCCAGAGCTCCTAGGTCAAAGAGAAAATACTTCAAGTAGCCAGAAAGAAACAATTCAAGTACTGTCAACACATAGGGCAAAAAGAGATTGAATAGCTGCCATGTTAAGGAAGTGGAGAACTTGAAACCTAATACTACAGAAGGCAAAAGAGTAAGTATTACAACTAAGAATAACCTGCCCAACAGAACTGAAAAAAGGACACCTAATGATGTAGTGGAATGCCAGGCTTTCCTGATGAAAAGATTAGAGATGAATGGAAAATTTGACTTTCAAATACAAGGCTCAAGGAAAGCACAAAAAGGTAAAGATGAAAGAGAACCACATGGGATTCAATAATGTTAAATTGTTTACATTTCTATAGGGGAGGATGACACTTGTAAAGTCTAAGAACTTTATCATTATTAAGGTTGTTAAAAGGTTTCTACATAAATAAGGAGTGTGATTGAATTACTTATGTTAGCATAATGTAAAAAAATGGATGGGTGAGAAAGTGGGATGCATTGATAGAAGGAGAAGGGAGAAAGGGAGAAGAAAGGGGAAAATTTTTTTCACATAAAAGAGGTATGCAAAGAAGAGCTTTTACAATGGAGGGGGAAGATGAGAGTAGTGGCAGGAAATACTTGAACCTAATTCTCATTGTAACTGGTTCAAAAAGGGAAGATATATTCCTGCACTCAGTTTGATATAGAAATCAATCTTACCTTAAAAGGAAGTAGAAGGGGAAGGAGATAAGATAAAGTAGTGGGGGTGGGAGGGTTGGGAGGGAAAAAAAGGAAGTCAGTGGCTAGAAGAAAACCATATTTTACAGAAGGGAAAATATCTAAAGAGCAAGAGAAGGATAAACAAAAGAAAATTGATCGGAGGGAAATACAGCTTGTAATCATAACTATGAATGTGAATGGGATGAATTCACTCATAAAGTATAACTGAATACCACAATGGATTAGAAATCAGAATGTAATGATATTTTGCTTAAAACAAAGACAAATGAGAGACACACAGAGAGTTAAAATAATAAGTAGAGCAATATTTATTATGCTTCAGCTAAATTAAGAAAGGTAGGGATGACAATCATGATCTCAGACAAAGCAAAAGCAAAAATAGAACTACTTAAAACAGATAAGAAGGGAAACTGTTAACAGGCACTGCAGACAATGAAGCAATGTCAATATTAAACAAGAACAGTATCCAAATTCTTAAAGGAACAATTAAATGAATTACAGGAGGAAATCAAAAGTAAAACTATACTAGAGGGGGGCCTGAACTTTCCCTTCTCAGAAGTAATTAAAACTAATCAAAATATATATAAGGAAGAAGATAAGAATGATAAATAGAATTTTAGGGAAGTTAGATGTGATAGACTTCTAGAGAAAACTGAATAGGAATAGAAAGGAGTATACCTTTTTGTTAGCTGTACATGCCAACTTGACCAAAAAAAAAAATGACCATGTATTGGACATAAAAACCTTATAACAAAATCCAGAAAAATAGACATATTAAATGCACTTTTTCCATACCATAATTCAATAAAGATTACATTCAATAAAGAGTCATGGATGTTTAATAGGAAATAAATTAGAAACTAAATATTTTAATCCTAGTGAATGAGTAAAAGAGCAAATCCTATAAACAATGAATAACTTAATGAAATAGAATGACAACAATGACACAACATACCAAAATTTGTGGTATGCAGTCAATTCTCCTCTAGGGAAAATTTATGATTCTAAATGCATGCATCAAGAAAAGAAATAGCAGATCAGTAAATTTGGCATGAAAATGAAAGAATAGCTAGAAAAAGAACAAATTAGTTCCAAATTAGATACCAAATGGACATCATGAAAAAAAAGAGAGATTGATAGCAAAAAAAAAAAAACAAAAAAACAAGACATTCAATCAATAAATCAAACTAAAAGCTGGTTTTATACTAAAAACCTAATAAAATAGATAAGCCATTGATTAATTTTAAAAAGAAGAAAGAAAACCAAATTACCAGTATCAAAAAATGAAAAGGCTAAAGACGTCATCCATGAAGAGGTAATAAAAGTAATTATGAGGAGTTATTTTTGTCCAGTTATATGCCAGTAAAACTGGTGATCTGAGTGAAATGGATGGATATTTAGAAAAATAGAATTTGGGAGTAGAAACAGGACTTCTGTGGGGCTCCTACCCCACCCCCTCCAATATATGTAAAAATGACTCTAAACAAACTTTACAGCTACAAAACTCACAAAGTGACAGAGAGAAACTAACCTCCCACTGAAGACAGCCTGGCAGGCCAGCAGGAAGGGTCCAGTGCAGTAGAAGACTGTCAAGCATTCATGATAAAAAAGCCAGAGTTGAATAGAAAATTCAACATTCAGATATGAGAAGCAAGAGAAGAGTGAGAAGATAAAGAGGAAAAAGAAATCATAAGGAACTTATCAAAGTTGAACTATTTACATTCTTACATGGAAAAATGATAATTGTAACTTATGACACTTTTCTCAGTATCAGAATAGTTGAAGGAAATATAAATGTGTATACATACATATATATATACATACATACATATATATGTCTATATAGGAGGAGGGTACATAGACATATGAATACATATGTGAGTATGTGTATATATGTGTACAGGTATACATAAACAGAGGGCACAGGACCAATTTAATAGGAAGGGATGATGCTTAAAAGATGAAATTGAGAAGTGAGAGAGGAATATAATGAGAGGAGATGGGGAGAAACAGAATGGGGTAAATTATCTCATGTAGAAGAGGCAAGGGAAAACTGTTATAATGGAGGGGAAGAACAGGAAGGCAAAAGGGAATGAGTCAACCTTACTCTCATTGAATTTGGCTTTGGGAGGGAATGACATACACACTAAATAGGGTATCTCACCCTACAGGAGAGTAGGGGGTAATGGGATAAGAAGGGGGATGATGGAAGGGAGGGCAGGTTGGGGGGAGGGCAGTTGGAAGCACACACTTTTGAAAAGGGACAGGGTCAAAACAGAGAATAGAACTAGTGGGGTGCAGGATAGGATGGAAGGAAATATAGGCAGTCTTCACAATATATCCACTATGGAAAGGTTTTTCATAGCTACACATGTACAACCTATATTGAATTGCTTATCTTCCCAGTAAGAGTGGGTGAGGAGGGAGGAAGGGAAAGAATGTGGGATTCAAACTTTTAAAATCAAATGTTTATATGTGTATATATATTCATGCAACTGGGAAATAAGATATACAGGCACTGGGGCATAGAGATCCATCTTGCCCTACTGGGAAGTTGGAGAGGGGATGGGGAGGATATAGGAGAGAGCAGATTGGGAGAGGGGGTATTCAGTGGGATTGCTGTTTTGGGGTGGTGGGTAGGGAAAAGATGGGGAGAAAATTTATGACTCAAAGCCTTGTGGAAATGAGTGATATAAACTAAAAATAAACATAATATTTAATTAACAAAAGAAAAATAGAAATTGTTCAAATTAATGGAAGATGAAATAAAATTTGACAAAATTTGACAATTTGACAAAAATTGCTGGGAAAACTGGAAATCAGATTGACAGAAACTACATATATATCAATATCACTATATACCAAAATAGGCTAAAATAGGTATTTGATTTAGACATAAAGGTTGATATAAATATATTAGGGGAAAATGAAAAAAATGTACAGTTGAAATCTGTGGATAAGAGAAAATTTCATGATCAAACAAGAGAATGAGAGGATCATGAGAATTAACATAGATAATTTTGCTTACATGAAATTAAAGGGTTTTGTGTGAACCAATGCAAACTAATTTAGAAGAAAAACAGTAAATTTGGAAAAATTAATGAGTTTTTCTGACAAATATTTCATTTCTCAAATATTTAAGAATCACATCCAAATTTATATAAGCATATTAACCATTTTCCAATTGACAAATGGTCAAAGGATATGAACAGGCAATTTTCAGAAAAAAAGATATCAAGGTTATCAAAAATCACATTAAAATGCTCTAAATAACTATTGACTAAAGAAATGCAAATTAAAACTCTTCTGAAATACCACCTCACACCTATCAGATCTGATAACTTGGCAGAAAAGTAAAATGACAATTTTTCAAGGGTATGTGGAAAAATTGGGACACCAATGCACTGTTGGTGCAATTGTGAACTGATTTAATAATTCTGGAGAATAATTTGAAACCACACCCAAAGGATTACAAAATTGGGTATGTTCCTGGACCCAGCAATACCACTATGATGTTTGTATCCCAAAAAGAGAAGAGAAAAGGAAAAAGGATCTATTTGTACAAAAATATTTATCACAGCTCTTTTTTTCTGGTGTGGAAGCAATGGAAATTGAGGGGATGTCTATCAATTGGGGAATGACTGAATAGTATATTGACTGAATAGTAGTATAATCCTTGCAATATAATAATAGTGTACTGTAAGAAATGATAAACAGGAGAAAATTAAAAAAACTTGGGAAGATTTATATGAACTGATGGAAAAGAAGTGAGTGTATTTAAAAAAATATATACATATATTACAGTAATATTGTAAAGACTTTGCTACTCTGGTCAAGATGATGATCCCATACAATTCCAAAGGACCCATGTTGAAAAATTCCATCCACCTCCAGAGAAAAAACTAATGAATTCTAAGTATAGTTTAAAGAATATTTTTTAAAATTCATTTTTCTTTTTTTTGTCCATTTTTTGTACCCTGGCTAAAATGGAGGTGTTTTGCTTGACTTCATATGTACAACTGATATCATATTACTTGCTTGCTTAAGGGATGGATGAGGGGTGAGAGGAAGTGAAAGAGAGAATTTGAAACTCAAAATTAAAAAAAAAATAGAATGTTTACTTGCGATTGGGAAATATTTAACTATATGCCCATACACATTTTTAAGAGCAATAAACCTGAACAAAGGGATAATCTTTTACTGGTATGTAACTATACAAGGGAGGGGAGTTGGGGACCAGGATATTGATGGTCTCTTTGTGGTGAAGAATCGTACAATTATATACTAAGGGAGCAGCCCCCAAGGCAGGTGTGGAAGATCAGAATAAACTTCATCTTAGTGAAAGCTTTGCTTATTTTCATCTTTGCACTACTCATTCAGGACAGCAGATTGTAACAGAGGTTCTTGGTATACAGCAAAATCTTATGCAGTCAGATAGAGCTATGAGTAACAGGCATTCTTCCAAGTCACCCTTCATTTGCAGAGTTGTTCAATCCAACAATGATTTATCAAATATCAATTGTGTGTAACATATTAATAGAACATAAGATGATAAGAGGTCTGAGGGATTTTATTTGTCCTTTAGTAAAGTTACTGAATTTTACTGAGGATTGTTAAGATTAAATGACTTAACCATGCTTACATTGATAGTAAACAGCAAAGCCAGGTATGGAACTATTGTGCTCTTCTCTCACATTCAGGTATCTTCCTGCCCTCCCCTCCTCCACCTTTGCTTGAACATACTTAAGCATATTTTTTGCAGCAATTTCTTATCAGTCTGCATTAGTATAACCTATGCCTGTATTCCATTTCAATGGCAAAATGGTGCAATCTTTTTAAACCTGACTTACATGGTGTTCTGTTCTTTAGACATCCATCCTTCTCCCTTTCTGCTTCTCTTTATCCAAATCTTATCCATTTTTCTTCGTCTAGTTCAAATTTACCTCCTCTGTGAAGTTCTACCTATCAATTAACTTCTACTGCCCAAACTGATATTATCTTTTTCTCAGTTTCTGTTTCACTTATTCATATTATCATTCATGTTAACATTTAATCTTGCCTTATGTCATTACTAAATTTCTGCTTGTGTCTGCAGTTTCTTATACTCAGATGATAAATTCCTAGTTGTTAGGGGCCATATATTACTGTTTGTATGGTATTCTATGCAGTACTTAATAGAGTGATAGTAATTATATTAATGCAGACATTCAATAAATAATTGTGGAATGAATCAACATAATTAAAGAAATGAAAGCCCAAGAACAGAGAGAAACTAGTAAGAGGGTGCCTTAAATGAACTCAAATATACACATGCAAATTATTTATATCTCAGGATACTAAAAGACTTGTGGATAAGATATTTGGCTTTTATTCCTTTAACTATGTTAATTCATTCCACAAGTATGTATTGAATGCCTGAATTAATGAATTCACTTTCGTTCTATTAAATACTGAAAGAGATGACCAGCAAAATATAGTGTATAGTCTTTGGCACTAAAAAATTATCATCTAGTTTAGGACATCATAAAAACAAATGAATATGTGGTAAGCCAATAATTATTATCAATAATAATATTGTTACATTGGGAAAATTATTATATTTGAGATAACTAGAACCAGGAGGCAAATGTCATGATTTTTAAAGTTTAAAAAGGTAAATGGAAGAGATTGTGGACTATTAAGTTCGAAGTACATTTCTGACAGAATTCTGGAGTGAATTGTGTTTAAAAATGATAAAATTATAAATGCATGCTTCATTAATGAATTAAAAGTATAAGAGAAAGCTGATTTTTAGGAGTTCATATGTGCTAAGAACAAATTATATAAAAATAATTCTATTTTCTTTTTGTATAGTATTACTAGTCTGATGGATTCAGAGAGTACCAAAGAGATTATTTCAATTTTGATAACACATTTGTAAAGTCTCTTATGATGTTTTGATGGAAAGTTGTAGAAATTTGGAAGGCATTTTAGCAAACATAACATTGCCTGTTAAACAACTACAACCAGAATCACAGAACCTTTGACTTTATCTAGTCTAACTTTTATGTAAGAATTCTATATACCTGCCTGGTGGTCATCCAGACTCTGCTTGAAGAATTCCACTGATAGAGAATCCCTACCACACTCCCTTATTAGGATGTTTTAGAGACATTTAGGATATCTTCCCTTAAATTAAGCCAAACAGTATCTCTCTTAAAGTTCTACACATTGCTTCTAGTTCAACTTTCTGAAATGTCAAACAAAAATGATTTCTCTTGACATATCATCTCTTCAAATACTTAAAAAGTTCTGTTATCTTGCCCTTACTTGAACACCAATGCTTTCCCAGGATAAACATTCCTAGTTCTTTCAAACAATCTTTGATTGGCACACTCTCCATTCATCACCTCAATCACCTTCTTCTGGATTTCACCTAGTTAATCTATGATTTTTCTAAATTGTGGTACCCAGAATTGGACACATTTTTCTTGATGCACTCTTATTAGAGGAAACTTTAGTGGAATTCTTATATTCCTTGTCCAGGACATTATTTATTTCACCCCAATATAGTCTAGGGTAGCCTTAACTTTTGTGGTTATTATATATTATTTACAAAGGGAACTTGAGCCTAGACCTTTTTTTTCCCTCGAATTTATTTATTTATTTTTAGTTTTCAACACTCATTTCCACAAGATTTTGAGTTCCAATTTTTCTCCCCATAACTCCCCTACCCTCTACCCCAAAAGGCATGCAAATTGAATACTCCTTCCCCCAGTCCTCTCTTCCATTCCCGCTATTTCTCATTCCTCCTTTCTCCATTAATTTCTTGTAAGGCAAGATGTATTTCTATACCACATTGCTTATGTTTCTTATTCCCCATGTGCATGTAAAAGCAATTTTGAAATGTTTTTAAAACTTTGAGTGTCAGATTTTCTCCTTTCCCTCCTCACCCACCCCAATTGAGAAGACAAGCAATTCAATAAAAATTATGCATGTGTAGTTATGCAAAACATTTCCATAGCAGTCATATTGTGAAAGACTAACTATATTTCGCTTCATCCTATCCCACCTTCCCCATTTATTCTATTTTTCTCCTTTGACTCCATCCCTTTTCAAAAGTGTTTGCTTCTGACTCTCCCTTCCCCCAAAATGCCCTCCCTCCTATTGTTCCCACAACCCTTTATCCCCTTTCCCTCTCCTTTCCTCTAGGGTAAGATACTCAATTGAGTGTGTATGTTATTACCTCCTTAAGCCAATTCCAATGAGAGTGAGGTTGACTCATTTCATTTCACCTCCCTGCTGTTCCCTTCCATTGTAAGAAATTTCTCTTGCCAATTTAATGTGAGATAATGATGAGGTGAAGGCTCTGGGAACCCTCTTGAGCTCTCCTTGAATCTTTGAGGGACAGGCTCTGGGAAACCCCCTTGAACTCTGATTAAAGCATCCCATTGATGAGGCATTTACATGAGGCTATGAGCCTTTAATTGTGGCTGGTCCTAGACCTCATTGTTAGCCTAGCCTTCCATTGTCCATCTACTTCCCAGCCTTAAATCTATCAAAACATCAATCCACCCTTGAACTGGTCTAGCCCATCATTGTCTGTAGTCTTCAGGGAGCCTCCAGCAACTTCCCACCCCTAATCACTCATTGACCTCATTAACTCCTTCTGAAGACCCTCCCCAAACTCCTCCTGTAGACCATCCCTAGATTCCTCCCACAACCTTATATATATATATATATATATATATATATATATATATATATATATATATATATATATATATATATAAGAATATACATGTGGTGTGAAAGCACCATAGAATTTTCTAGCACAGACTTACTCTGTGTCCAATACAAGCAAACTTTTAATAAACTTTGCTTTTCTTTGGCTGAGAGAAGACTTGAGTTGAATTCATTTGGCAGGACCCGGTGTCTTGATATTTTGGGGTCTCCAGAGCAACCCTAAACCCTTTATGGGTAACCTCTTAAATAATTTATACTTTTCTATCTCTCCCTTTCTGTTTCTACCAATATATTACTTTCTCACCTCTTAATTTTATTTTATAGATATCATCCCTTCAATATATCCTCATCCTGTGCCCCCCGTCTCTATATCCATATATTTACATCCACAACCATATCAATATCCATATATTCCCTTCAGCTATCCTAATACTGAGAAAAGTCTCATGATTACAAATATTGTCTTTCCATGTAGGAATGTAAACAGTTCAACTTTAGTAAGCTCCTTATGATTTCTCTTTCCTGTTTACCTTTTCAAGCTTCTCTTGATTCTTGTATTTGAAAGTCAAATTTTCTCTTCAGCTCTGGTCTTTTCATCAAGAGTGCTTGAAAGTCCTCTATTTCATTGAATATCCATTTTCCCCTGAAATATTATACTCAGTTTTGCTGGGTGTAATGCCAAGCAAAGGCAACTTCCAAGGTTTGGAATACTACCATAGTAACTCCAATTTCAGTGACAAATTAAGGCAAAAGAATTCACAGAACAGAGAAAATCAAAATACAATGTAACTCAGTCATTTAGCAAGTTCTCAATTCAATCAAAAGATATCTCAATACAGTCACAAAGTATGGAGTCAAAGTATCCCACCCCTGACTAGTATGTTCATTTAGTCAGTCACAAAGTCTCTCTTCTCAAATGGAGATCAGTTTCCAATCATAAACAAAGTACATTCATTTGGTCAGGCACAGAGCACAAAAAGTCAAAAGTTTCCCACCCTTGGATCACAACTGAATTACAATTATCATCAGTTAACACTAAGAACCTTCTCATAGGGGGCAGTAAAAAGTATAAAGGCCATCTACCCCTAAGCTACAACAAGGTTAAGATATCATCACAGCTTCAATATCCAAGGAGAGGTCTTTTCATCGACCTGAGGCAAGTTCTCAGCAATCTCTGTTCCTGGGGAGACAAAGCTTAACAAAGCCTCAAGACACATTGCTGGTGTCCTCATCAATTCACTCTCTGCCCGCAAAACAGTCTCAGGATCCCTGAAAACATCAGCAAGACTGAATTCCAGGATTTCTGTAAACATACAACAAGAAAATCCATCTTCACGGCTTCTTAAGCAAAAGCAAGGTTCCAGGACCTCTGCAACAACAGCACTGTCCTTTACAAGCAGACAAATCTGGCAAAACAACATCAAAACAGACAAAATACCGACATCACAGTTATGTCTCCTCAGTTCTCAGCATCTCCGGGAAGCAGCTCTCGATAGTCCTGGGCAGCTCCAATTGGCCCTCAGTAGTCCAGGCAGCTTCAGGCTGGCAATCTCTCTCTCCCAGCATCTCTGGCCCCCAGCAATTCTCCTCTCTCTCTGCCTCCATAATGCTGCTCCCCAAAAGTTCTTTTGCCTCTTTCTCCTTGGGCCTTCTTTCTAAATCCACAACACCAGCTCCTCTCAGTTCAGCCCTCTCTCTTCATGTCAACAAGTCCATCCCACAAGTAGGATTCACAAGCTCTGGGTTTTAACATTTAACTCCAAAACCAAGCCAATGCAAGAGGATCTTTAAATTCTATTACCATTACAGTGGGTAGGTGATTCTTGGTTTTAGGCCTATCTCCTTTGACCTCCAGAATATCATATTCCAAGCCCTGCTATTCCTTATTGTGGAAGCTGCTAGATATTGTGTTATCCTGATTGTGTTTCCACAATACTCAAATTGTTTCTTTCTGACTGCTTGTAATATTTTCTCCTTGATGTGGGAACTCTAGAATTTGGCTACAATATTCCTAGGAGTTTTCTTTTGGGGGATCTTTTACAAGAGGTGATCAGTTAATTCTTTCAATTTTCATTTTACTCTCTGGTTCTACAATATCAGAACAGATCTCCTTGATAATTTCTTGAAAGATGGTATCTAAGATCTTTTTTTGATGATGGGTTTCAGGTAGTACAATGAATTTTTTTTTTGCTTTTTTGAGGGGGTAGGGCAGGACAAGTGGGATTAAGTGAATTGCCCAAGATCACATGTCTAGTAAGTGTTAAGTGTCTGAGGTCATATTTGAATTCAGATCCTCCTGAGTCCGGGGCCGGTACTCTATTTACTGTGCCATGTAGTCCAACAATTTTAAAATTATCTCTCCTGGATCTGTTTTCCAGGTTAATGGTTTTTCCAATTAAATATTTCATATCTTCTATTTTTTCATTCTTTTGGATCTGTTTTATAATATCTTGATTTCTCACACAGTCATTTGCTTCCATTTGCTCTATTCTAATTTTGAAGGAATTATTTTCTTCAGTGAGCATTTGAACCTCCTTTTCCATTTGGTCAAATCTGCTTTTTAAGATATCCTTCTCCTCATCGGCTTTTTGGACTTCTTTTGCCATTTGAGTTAGATTATTTTTAAAGGTGTTATTTTCTTCAGAATTTTGGGGGTTTCCTTTAGCAAGCTGTTGACTTGTTTTCCATGATTTTCTTGCATCACTCTCATTTCTCTTTCCAATTTTTCCTCTACTTCTCTTACTTGATTTTCAAAATCCTTTTTTAGCCCCTCCATGGCCTGCTATCAATTCATATTTTTCTTGGAGTCTTTTGAAGTATGAGTTTGACTTTGTTGTCTTCTTTTGGTTGTATGTTTTGAACTTCTTTGTCAACAAAGAAAGATTCTATAATCTGATTGTTCCTTTGTTCAGTTTCCCAGCCAATTACTTGACTTCTGAATTCTTTGCTGGTGTAGCCCTCTGTTTCCAGAGTGGAGAATGCTGTGCCTAAATTTCTGGAGTTTTGTGCAACTGTTGTCAGAATTGCTTCTAGGTACCTGTAATTTTCAGTTCTTCTAAGGTGAGATGATCAAAGGAGAAGTGTTTCCTCCTCTCCTGATCCATGGTCTGGTCTGTGAGTGACTACAAGCACTCTTTTCTGCCTCTGAACTGTGAGTTGGACTCCCCTCTCCACAGCTACCACAAGCTCTGCAGGACTACCACCCAAGTCTGTGACCCAGATCCAAGTAGGGCAAAGAAAGATAATCCTGCCTCAGCACCAGCAAAGAGATCCCTGCGATTGCCTTAAGATCAGTCACTTGATTCCCCCCACCATCTCTGTGCCTAGAGCTCTGGCGTCTGGGGCCAGGCCATGTCCTTCTTTCACCCAGGTCCAACAGAGTTTCCCCATTGACCTTTTACTTTGTCTTTGGAATTTGTGGGTTGAGAAGTCTGGAAACCACCATAGCTGCCAGTGATTCAGTCCTTTGATGATTCCTCCAGCCTAGTTCATGCCAGTGAGGCACATGAGGGACTATGCTCCACTCCCAGCCTGGTGTGATAGACCCTTCCTGCCAGGCTGCTTTCTGCTGGAGATGTTTTTCACTCTGTCATTTTGTGCGTTCTGTAGCTCTAACATTTGTTTAAAGTAATTTTTGTAGGTATTTGAAGGTGATTGGTTGAAGAACTCAATAAAGTTCTTGCTTTTACTCTGCCATATTCTAGACCTTTTTTTTTAAATGGGAATGCTTATCCTGGAAAAGTGTTGAAGGTCTCTAATAGAGTTCTCTAAGGCTCTGTCCTTGATTTCATCTCTTTTAATTGTTTTGCCAATGACTTGCCTCAAGACCTAGAAGGCATAATTATCAAATTTTAAATCACACAAAGCTAGGAAGAATTGCAAGCATAATATAATGACAGAGCAACCTTGAGCAAATAACTTAAATTTGTTATTGGCTTCACTTTCCTCATTAAAATTTTGTCTAACACTAGAAAATATCCAATTTCTCTTCCAAATGCTGTGATCCGATAATGTTATAAATGGCTAGATTAAAAGCTCCTTTAGGAAAACATCTTATTAATCTTGGTGTTCCCTCTCAACTATGTTCACAGTTCCTTAAAATATGCACCATTTAACAAATTCAGTTAAAAAAGTATTTATTAATCCAGACACTATTATTTTAAAATATCTGAATATGCCAGGATAATGTGTCCAAACCAACAAGACACACTTCAGATAGTAAAACATTTTAAACTCAGTAAACAACAACAAGATGGACAGTACAGTAAACATACACAATACAAAATGAAATTCTACATAGAACCTTAAATGACCAAACTGAAGTTTGACAAAAGGATTAAGAATAATAATAATGGCAAACAGTTATATTGGGCTTTAATGTTTACAAGGCTCTTTACATAAATTTTCTCATTTTATTCCTACAATAGATACATGAATTACATGCTACTATTATCCCTACTCCACAGTTTTGAAAACTGAGGTTGTGAAAGTAACATGCCTAGGGTCACACAGGTAGGTAAGTGCAAACTATGAGAGTGTTAACATCTTATCTGAATCTGAATTTCATTCTGATCTCTACATTGACTTTGTATTTAACCAGATTTTTTGTTGTTGCACTTTTAAAGAGTAGTTTTAATGTGGGTTTTCTGATTCTGATACATTTGCTATACATTACTTTTCATAAACTTTTTAATATTCTCTGTATTCTTCATAACTGTAATTTTACAGCACAATAATGTTATATATCTTTGATATACTGCAGCTTATTGAGTCATTTCCCATTTTTGTAGACTATCATCTTTCTCCTTTCTGATATTATTAATACTACAATTATTTTTTCATAGGTGATCTTTCTTCCCTTCTCTCTCTCATGATTCTAGTTACTCCCTTTGGATATATGTAGTCTTAATATAGAATCACTGAACCAATGATATGATGCAGTTTTACAGAATAAATACAAACTCTATATTTAAGTTCTGGATTACATAAAAGCAGGGATGAAGAGACCTGGTTTAATAAGAGTACATATGAAAAAAGACCTCAATCTGTCTTAGCTAAGTGCTTATTAAGCACTTTCTTATTAAGCAATTCAATTAACTTCCCAATTAACTTTATATGTGCTAAGAATGTTGTTAAGTTCTGGATCCTGGAGATCTTTGTTTATCAGGAGTTCCAATATAAAGTCCTGATATATCACTATTGACAAAAGAGTTTATGAACTCTCAGTATTCATTATGTGAGAAATTATGTCCAGGGCTGGGGAGGTCCTGTATTCTGCCCCATTCAGATTGTATCTGGAGCAACATATATTATTTTAGACACTAGACTTTGAGAAAGACACTAACAAGTCAGATAATTAAATTGTAAGCTCCTTAAGAGCAGTGATTGTTTTT
The DNA here is from genome assembly GCF_028583685.1 of Petaurus breviceps papuanus. NCBI lineage: Eukaryota > Metazoa > Chordata > Mammalia > Diprotodontia > Petauridae > Petaurus > Petaurus breviceps. The sequence goes on from NW_027187316.1 coordinate 739,246, forward strand.
TTGGATCCCCAGACCTTAGCACAATGACTGAAACATAGTAGGTAGATAATAAATGATTACTGACTACCTATATAGAGCAAATTCAAAGTTTGGAAAAGGAAGTAACAAAATTGTTTTATTCCCTTTACAATTTTTCTACTGTTGGTTTTTAAGAGACTAGAGATATCCCAGGAGCAGGTCAGGATTTCATAGATTTTAGACATAGAGCTAGAATGGACATTATAGGCCACCTAGTAAAACTACCTCATTCAAACTTAGGTGAAGACAAGTCAATTGACCTGCATAAGCTCATATATGCAGTAACATGTTAGGGTCAGAACTTATATTCAGGTCCTCTTACTCCAAACCTGAGGGGATTAGCACTACCATCCTGCTGCATCCTATGTGAATTTCCTACATTTTGAGATGAAGCACCCTCCCTTCCACTACCCATGCTTATCTATTTCCCTGTTCCTTGATCTCCGCAGTAGTTCAACCACAGGGAAGTTCCTCTTGGCTGGAGTTACTGGGGACATCTGGGAGCAAAGGCAAATGTGAAGTGTTAATAGGAATATATTGCCTGGGAAAGTTCCAAAAGCATGTTGGAAGAAATCATAGTGAATCCCAGGAACCCTTCTCCTGCTGCCAACCCTAAGAATCCCAGTCATGGCTTTAGTGGCAACAGCAGCAGGTTTGGGTGGGGAGAGGAGAGGAGAGAAGAGGAGATTACTACTGAGAACAGGAGGGGATATTCCAGAATTGGGACGTGTTTATTGACAGACTATTTTGTTTGAGTTTAATGATGCAAAAGCTGTGCTTTAGCTCCAAACTTCCCCTGGCTCCTGACCATGTCCAGTAGCTATAGCCAAAAGGAACTTCCTGTCTAATCAGGGAGAAATCTGTAGGGAGCAAAGGAATATGCATTCATGGGGAACAAAGAGGCATATTTGGGGTTTGAAAAAAAAAGTATTCCAGAAACAGGATTGTAGCATTTAGAATGCAAAAGAACCTAAAAGATCATCTAGTGCAATACCTTGAGTCCTAGGAAGGTGAAATATGGTTATAATATATCCACATATTTCCTATTGTCTCTTCTATTAGAATATAAATGTTTTGAAGTCAGGGTAAATTTTGTTTTTGTTTTTATATTCCCAGTATGTTAAAATGCTAATGCCAGAATTGCCACTTAAACTGAGACTACTGGTCTTGGAAACACCTTTTTCACCTAGGTGGAAAATGATCTGCACAATTTCCAAGAGTCCTAGTTACAAACAGGGAGTGAAGGAACATCATGCTATAGGAAAATAAACAACATCGCATGAGACAATGGTCTTGGGTTCAAATCCATCTTCAGAGACTTTCTAGCTCTTTGACCCTGGGCAATTCAATTAACTTCCCAAGTTTTAGTTTCCGCATCTGTAAAAGGAAAAGTTTTTTTTTTTTTTCTGATGGGGAGGAAGAGAGTTGTAGGATAGCTAGAAATGTCAAAATAAAAGTGGAAATGTAAGCAATGATCATAAACAATTCATTTTTAAAATTGTGCAGAAGAAAAGAGATGGAAGTTCAGAGAGAGATGTGTTGAAAAACAAAGATGTATGTTATAAAGATTCATGGTTTCATATGCGATTCTTTTTATATTAATTGTATATGGGAATTATCATGTTTGTTGATGATCTTAATGACCAGAATAACAATTTTTAATAAGGGGGTTGGACCAGATGGTCTTTGAAGGTTCTTCCAGTTCTAGATCCAAAACCAATGTTTCCTGAAGAATTATTAGAAAAATATGTTGTTATGCTAACTTAAAATCAGGAAATTGATTCCTGACAGTGATAAATCTTTAGTCTATGCCCTATATATGAAGATCTAAAAAAGAAATTTAGGATGTTTATCTTGAACAAGACAATACTTAGGGGGTATGATAGTTATCTTCATGTCTTTGAAGGGGTAATATCTACAAGAGGGTTTAGACTGGTTCTATTCTATCTCAAGAACCAAAGCCAAAAATGATGGGTAGAAAATTCAAAGAGGTAAAATTAAGCTTGAGTCCAGGGAGTGGGAAAAATTTCCTTTAAATGAGAACTGTCCATGTGTTGGATAGGCTATCTTCAGAGATGGTGGGATCCACATCAATGTAGGTCTTTAGGCAAAGGTTGGATATTCCACTTTTGGAATATTTTGTACTGGGATTTTTTTTCAGGTATGGATTGGTTTAGGTAGCCACTAAGGTCCTTTCCAACTTATCAATGGGTCTCAGTTTCTTGTCTATAAAATGAGAGGATTGAAGGTACTTTGGGGAGGAAGTGACTAGCACTTGGGGATGGGAGTGGTTAAGAAGGTTTCCATTTAGAAGATTGTTATTAAGCTATGTCTTTAAGAAAGAGGGAATTTTATAATGCAATGGTGAGGAGGGATTGCTTTCCATGCATTGGATATGACAAGTAGAAAAGCAATAAGGTCAAAGATAGTGTGGTATGTGAAGAATAGGAAAAAAGACACATCTGATTTTGCTGGATTACAGTGTGAGATAAAATATAATACATTAGAAAGATAGATTGAGGCCAGATTAGGAACAGTTTTAGAAGCTAAATAAGGAATTTATATTCATCCTAGATAGACTAGGAGACCATTGGTATATACTAAGTAGGGGTTTTGAACTTAAGGAAAATCATTTTGACAGTTGTGTGGGACAGATTGGAATTGTGAGAGACTTGAAGCAACAAAATCAATTGGAATGTTATTGAAATGATGTAATGTTAATTTGTAATAATGATGAGGAGGACCTGAAAGTTTGTATGTGCTAAGTTTGAGATATTCCCAAGATATCAATTTGAAATGTCTAATAGGCAGTTGATGATCAAGACCTGAAGGCTAGAATAGATATTGGGATAATACAAAGATAGAGATGAGGATATAAAGATAGAGATAATATAAATATACACATATATACATATAGAGATATATAGACACACACATATACATGAACATAAATACATAGTGATATTTATAGATATAGTCATAAATCTATCTGTGAGTCATTTGCATAGAAATAATCAGCTTATTAATGGGAGCTGAAGTGGTCACCAAGAAAAAACGTATAGAGAGAAAAGTGAGCAGAATCTAGGCAGTAGCAGTCTTGTGCTATATTTTAATTTAGGGAAATATGGATGATGAGATAAAAAGGAAGACTGAAAAGGAACAGTCAGAAACTTAGGAAGTACAGCAGGAAAGAGTACAGATATGTTGGAAAAGTCATATCATTGGAGTGTTCAACAATACCAAATAAAAAAAGATATGTGGAGAAAGTTAAAGACTTAGGAAAAAACCATCAGACTTGCCAATTAAGAGATCTGTGGCAATTTTGAAAAAAAGCAGTTTCAGTTGAGTGTCATAGTACTTGCCTTCAAGAAGTTTATAATAAGATAAATCCTTCTTATTGAGGAGGAAGGAAACAAACAATTATTAAGCATCTATTAGGTTCAAGGCACTGTGCTAAGCACTTTACAAATATCTCATTTGATTCTCACAAAAATAATTTGAGGTAAATGCTGTTATTATTCCCATTTTACATTTGATTTTATTAAGTGGCTTGCCCAGAATTGCATAGCTTATAAATATCTCAGTTTGGATTTGAATTCACTTATTCCTGACTTTAGGTCCAGCATCCTATCCACTTTTCCAGCTGTGGTGGCAGTGGGGAGACTGGGTGGCATAAGAGCTATCAATAATTATTTCAAAAGCTGTCACTGGGCTGGGCAGCTAGGTGGCGCAGTGAGTAAAGTACCGGCCCGGGAGTCAGGAGGACCTGAGTTCAGTTCTGGCCTCAGACACTTACCACCACACAAAAAAACTAACCTTGGGCAAGTTACTTAACCCCAATTGCCCTCCCCCCCCCAAAAAAAAAATCTGTCACTGGGAAGAAGCATTCAACTTGTTCTGTCTGGACCCAGAGGCCAGAACTAGGAAAAGTAGAGATAAGTTTTAAAGAGAATTGAATCTTAATGTGGGAAAAAGACTTTCAACAATTAGAGCTATCCCCAAAATGGAATTGGCTGCCTCAGGAGGGATTGATTCTTCCCTACTGGAGGTCTTCAAACAGAGTAAGCATGACACATTTTCAGGTGTAATATAGAGAGGAGGTATAGATTAAACTAGAAAGCCTCTGAGGTCCCTTTCATTTCTATGATTAGGGGAACTCAATTAAACACACGCCACCTCTCTTCTCCCCCAGGCTGTACCAAAGGCAAACTGTTGGAAGTCACTTCATCTAACAATCAGTTGTAGAGATTAGCTGCACTGCCTTGGGAATGCAGTTGAACCTATTGTATACTACCATATTTGCTCATAAAAGAGTGTTATTCAAGTGATTTCAACTGTTGGACTAGGAACTGCATCATTATTTTCACTGGGTTGATCCCCTTCACTACCGAGAGAAAAAAAATAAAATGAGTCATAAATGTTAGTTGTTCTTTAAGGACCTTTAATAAAGAAGATAGAGATCATTTCATTGACACAAATGAAAGCAAAGGGAGCTTTTTGCTTACTTATGGCATCAGTGAACTTCTTAATGAAAGAAAGGCATAGTAGGAAAGTCACTGGTTAAAGCTGATCATAAAAACTGAGTTCAAGGAAATTACCACTTTTGTGATCTTGGTCAATTAAATTCAGTTTCTTAATCTATAAAATGGGAATAATAATATCAAACTTATGATTATGATTCTATCATTATAACTACTATTTGCCAATTATGATAACTGCTAAATAGAAAATGCATATGAAAGAACCATTAAAAGCTATTGCTATTTTAAAGTTAGTGAAAAAAAAATCCACTTCCATTGTGGATATTTAGATTTTTGGAACTCTATATCTGAGATCACAGTCTAAATCAGATATGATATCCTTCCCAATTTTCTCCCATGTCCAATAAGTTGCCAAACTTTATAGATTCTATCTCTGCAACATCATTTGTCTCTGTCTTTTCTCTCTACTCATACAAATTGCACCTTATATTTCAGACCTCCAATAATTCCTGTCTGGACTGTGTGGGGCAGGAAGGCAATGGAATAAGCATTTATAAAGTACCTACTATGTGTCAACCATTTTACAATTGGTATCTTATTTGATCCTCACTATAATAATGAGAATTAGGAGAGGTTCACTTTCTCATTTTACAATTGTGGAAACTGAGGCAAACGGGTCACATGACTTAACTAAGCCACATAGATAAAAAGTATCTAATGCCATGTTTGAACTCAGGTCTTTCTGATGCTAAGCCTAGTTCTCTATCCACTGAGGTATATAGTTGCAACTGCCATCTCATTGATGTTTCAGACTTTGGCCCTTCCTTGTCCAATCCATTCTCTAATTCATTACTACTGAATTATACTTCTATAGCACATATCTAACCATACTACATCTCTGCTCAAGAAGTTTCAATGATTCCTTAGTGCCTGTATGATAAAATATAAATTCTACTCTTTGACATTTAACTCTCTTGACAACATGGTTTCAAGCAATCTTTCTTCACTAATTTCACTTTGCTCCCCTTTATGTACTCTATGTCCTGGCTAATCTTACCTACTTGTTGTTTCTAGAACATAACAAAGCATCTAATTCCTCCTTGCCTTTTCATCAGTTGCCCTTTTGCTTAGAATGTTCTTCTTTATGTAATATGCCACCTGGAACTGCTTGCTCTCTTAAAGGTTCAATTCAAATATTATTTGCTATGAGATCATTTCTGATTATCCCCAGTGGTTAATACTTTCCCTCTAAATTACTTTGTACTTATAGTCCATGTATCTTGTATTTATCTATTGGTATATACACTTTCTGCACCAACTCCATAAGCTTCTAGAAGGAAGGGAATATTTTTCCTTGTCCTTTGTATCCCAAGATGCTAGCACAGTGTTTAGCACATAGTAGGTACTTAAATACTTGTTGGAATAAGCTGGATTTGTTTAGGTTCACATTTTAAATCTGAAAGTATGTATTACTGAAAATAAATTTCAGTGTTTGACATTTTGCTTTATCTGATTATAATCCAATCCTTCAAGGATTTTGTATGTATCAGTACTCCCTCTTCTTATATAGATTCCAACTTTTAGGAATCTAGAACTAGAACTGAAGCAGATTTAGAAACCATCTTGATCAAGCCTTTCCTTTTGCAGATGAAGAAAATAAGTCTTGGGAAGGTCAAGTGTCATGCTTTTTCAGAAAGATTGCTGTTGTTTAAAAAAAAATCCCTCAGCAGCCATCTTCCTGGCAATATATCTTTTTGTACTCCTAAAGCTGGTCCTCAGAAGGCAGAATCAAGTCAGTGAGACTATGGTCAGATTTGTTCTGCTTCAGTATGATCTAAAAGATATACTTCTCTGGCATAGACTCTATTCTCCATGTCTCTTTGAGGCATCTGAACTGAACTTTAGTGAAGATATCTAGTCATATTTGCAGCACATTTTTCTGCTTCTTGATCATCTATGATATACTAAAAAGCCACTATAATTCTTGTTGTGTGATATTATATCACCTTATTTTGGGAAATGAGAAAATAAATATATTTTAAATAATTAAGTCTTATTAACCTTAATAAGTAATCTTATATAATAAACTTGTAACTGTATAATCTTATATAATATATTGCATAATATTATAGCCTTATCATAAATAATAACCTTATATAATTAAAAAAAATAAATGCATCTTATCCATCATTTCCTCCTGCCCCATACTATTAAAGGGAGACAGGGAAAAATGATACTTTGACATTGGGAGAAACCAAGGCATACAGTAATTTAAATGACTTTCCCAAACCTGTCTACAAGGCCTATTATTTTTCTTTCCAAGTAACAATGATTAAATTATTGGTTTGAAGCAAAATGATGCAGTCATCCATTTATTATGAAGGAATTTGGAATAAGAAAAAAAAGTGATGTAATAAAACAAGACAAATCTTAGTTTCTAAATTAAGCTAAGCTTTAAGATTCTACTTTACACCAGAGTAAATGAAAATATTTTGATACCTTTCTTCACTTGTGTGCTCACAAAAATATATTCGTTTCTCCTTTGAGGAATAGTAAGTGCTAGAGAGCTTGCTTAATATCAAGGAGGGCCTGGTCTGCAACCCAGTCTCTGCCAGTGATTGGCAATGTGATTCTGAGGAAGTCATTTCATCTCTAAGAATTTTAACTAGCTTTGTTCCTCCACTTGAAGCACATTGTAGCATTTGAAATAACAGGTTTAGTCCCTATATACTTTCTAGCCACCTCCTCATGTTGCTGTGTATATTTGAGCTATCATCCTTATGTCTCCCCTTCCCCCAAAGTTAGATTCTAGCCCTTGATCTCATGGCTATGATAGATGAGCATTTACATTATGTTTTCTGGAAGTTGATCCCCATATCAATTTCTGTCTATCTATCTGCCCATACTACATGCATGCTAGCCATTTACCTACTCTTTCTTTTTTTTTAAAATAATTAATTAATTTACTTTTAGTTTTTAACATTCACTTCCATAAGATTTTGAGTTTTGAATTTTCTCTCATGACCTGTCCTCCCCTTTCCCCAGGATGGCATGCAATCTGATATGGGCTCTACTTATACATTCATAGTAAACAGATTTTCACATTAGTCATGATGTAAAGAAGAGTTAGAACTAATGGGAGGAACCATGAGAAAGTAGGAACAAAATAAAACAGAAGAAAAAGAGAACAAATAGTATAGTTCCATCTGCATTCAGACACCCAAGTTCTTTCTGTGCATGTGGACTCACGTTTTCCATTGTGAGTCTTTAGGAGTTGTCTTAGATCTTTGCATTTCTGAGAAGAATTGTCTGTCAAAGTCAGTCATCACACAGTGTGGCTGTAACTGTGTATATTGTTTTCCTGGTTCTGCTCATTTCACTCAGCATCAATTCATATAAGACTTTCCGGGTTTTTCTGAAGTGTGCCTGCTCATATTTTTTTTATAGCATAATAGTATTCCATTACATTCATACACCGCAACTTGTTTAGTCATTCCCCAATTGATAGATATTCCCTCAATTTCTAATCCTTTGTCATCGCAAAAAGAGCTACTATAAATATTTTTTGTTCATGTGAGTACTTTTCCTGTTTTTATGATCTCTTTGAGATACAGATCTAGAAATGGTATTGCTGGATCAAAGGAATGCACAATTTGATGACCCTTTGGGCATAGTTCCAAATTGCTCCCCAGAATGGTTAGATCTATTCATAATTTCACCAAAAATGCATTAGCATTCTAATTTTCCAACCTCTTCTCCAACATTTACCATTTTTCCTGTTTTGTCATGTTAGCCAATCTGATAAGTATGATGGGGTATCTCAGAGATGTTTTGATTTGCATTTTTCTAATCATTAGTGATTTAGAGCATTTTTTTTCAAATGACTATAGAGAGCTTTAATTTCTTCCTCTGAAAACTTTCTGTTCATATCCTTTTACCATTTATCAATTGGTGAATGAATTGTATTCTTATAAATTCAACTCATTTCTCTATATAATTGAGAAATGAGGCCTTTATCAGAGACACTGTGAAAATTATTTCCCAGCTTTCTGCTTCCCTCCTAATCTTGGTTGCATTGACTTTGTTTGTGTAAAAACTTTTGAATTCAGTGTAATGAAAATAATTTGTTTTGTATTTCATAATGCTCTCTATCTCTTGTTTGGTCATAAATTCTTCTCTTCTCCATAGATCTGACACATTTACCTACTCTCTCAAGCTTTCCCTTATGTATTACTTCCTTCATTTGAATGGAAGCTCAAGAGAGCAAGGCCTATATATTTTTATATTTACATCCCTTGTGCTTAATAATGTATCTGACAGATACTAAGGATTTAATAAATACCCTATTTTCTGTCTACCTACCTATTTGTCTTCCTTCCTTCCCCTCTCTTTCTCTTTATCACATCAACTTCTCCTCCTCCTCCTCCTCCTTTTTCTTCTTCTTCTTCTTCTTCTTTTCTTCTTCTTCTTCTTCTTCTTCTTCTTCTTCTTCTTCTTCTTCTTCTTCTTCTTCTTCTTTTCTCTCTCTCTCTCTCTCTCTCTCTCTCTCTCTTT